>NW_027287538.1:58624361-58779361 GCF_022747635.1 Hetaerina americana
TGGATCAGGAGGGAGAGGGGAAACCCAGAATATACGTAAAAACGCTGTATTAAGAGCCGGTAGGGGAGGAGGTAAGGTAGGTGGGGTGTCATTAGGTGTGGAAGGAAGGAAGGTCTAGAAGGGGGGAGTGGGAAGGGTACAAGATTTCGTTAACAATGGTAACCTTATTCTTAACACATTTCAAAATTTCAAATTGCTCTAGCGCGTCAAGCCTTTGTCCTTTCTTCTCAAAATGTAAGAACTCTGGCACAAAATCACTCCGATGATTCTCGTCCAGCAGATGTTTGGCAAAGAGAGACGCCGAGTCCTTATTTTTGACGCACGATTGGTGTTCCTTGATCCTCTCTTTAAACTTTCTCCCAGTCTGGCCGATGTATCCTGCTCCACATTGATAATTTAATTTATAAACACCACTTTTCTCACTTGTAGGGATTCTGTCTTTGGTATGAGAAATTAAATTCCTCATGCACTGTTTGTTATAAAACGCTAGTCTAATTTTGTCTTTGGGGATTTTTCTGCATACCCTCAGGGATAATGGGCCTAAATAGAGAAACCTTCTCCATTGAGCCCTTGATATATCGCTAGGTATAGACCCATAAATACTGTTTCTGGCTAACTTGGACATTTTCCTCTTATAAAGTTTGTCTATTAGTTTTTCCGGGTAGCCATTGTTTACTGCTATTGTCTTAATAATATTAAGTTCCTTTAAAACGCTGGAAACCGTCATTGGTATTGAAGTTAGTCTATTGATCATGGAATGAAATGCTGCAAGTTTTTGTGAAAAGCAATGTCTGGAGGTGGAGTGAATAACATGGTCCGTGTATGTGTCTTTCCTAAATATGGAAAATTGCAATTTCTCATGGGATCTTGAAATGCAGATATCTAGAAAATTCAGGCAACCGTTTACTTCCTTTTCTATGGAAAATTGAATATTGGATTTTAATGAATTTAAGTGGGAGAGGAAATTGTCTAATTGTCTATCTGTCCCGGACCAGACACATAAAACATCGTCCACATACCTGTGCCAGCTAACTACGTTCTTGGTGAGGGGGTGGGGAGAGGAAAATAAGTCCTTTTCGAATGCGTCCATGTAAATATCTGCTAAGACAGGGGACAGGGGAGAGCCCATGGCTAAACCATTGGACTGTTTGTAGAACTGTCCGTTGAAGACGAAATAATTCTGGGAGACGCACAAGGAGAGAAGAAGACACAGTTCATAGGCAATGGGAGTCGAGATGGACTTCCGAAGGAGGATGTCCTGCGCTAGGTTCACGGCTACTTTCGGGTTCACGTTGGTAAAAAGATCTTTTACGTCAAAAGACACTAGAGTGCACTTTTTGTGAATTGTCATTCCCGAGAGCTTGTTCACCAAGTCCACTGAGTTTAACACACTGTACTTCGCAGAAAATTGAGACAAGTCTCTAAATAACACATTGAGTTTTTTCGCTAGCAGGTGGTTTGGGGAAGACACACTTGAAACAACTGGTCTTATCGGAATGTCTTTCTTATGCACTTTCGGGAGTCCGAAAAATCTCGGAGCGGAAGGATTCATTTGGAAAAGTTGAAAAATTTCTGACCATTTAAACAGTCCCTCACAGGCTTTTAACTCTTTTTTGCACTCTTGTTGGAATTTAGGGGTGGGATCAGAACGAAGGACTTCTAAGTCGTTTGCTTTAATGAAGTCTTCACATTTCTTGACATAACTGCTTTTTTCCATCACCACCACTGCGTTGCCTTTATCGGCTTTTTGTATAATCAGGTCTTTGGCGGCCAAAGTACGTTTTATAGACCTCAAAGCCGCGTTCTCGGAAGAATAAATTACTTCGTTTCTAATTTGAGAGGCCTTAAGTAACTGCTGTTTAACAACGTGTTTGATAGCACTATTTTCTTTCCGGAGGGCGACTTCACAGTCCACAGCTAAGTTTACCAAGTCTTTGTCGGAGACAGGGATGTGAGGAATGTGTTTGAGTCCTTTTTCCAATAATAACACTTCACTGGGTTTAAAGGAATGTCCTGAAAGATTCACAATTCGTGGTCCAAATTGGAGGGAGTCATGGTCGGGAGAAAAGTCCGATTTCCGAGTAGGTTTGTCACGTTGTTGAAGTACCTCGAGTTTCCGGTTGATAGTAGCTCTTTTGAGACAAGAGATCTCACTACATTGTTGTCGCACTTTATCATCGAGACACAACCACTCAATCCAATTGAGCTCGTGGGTTAGTTCCACATGTAATAACAGTAAATATTCGGAAATAGCGTCCCTTTTTACATACCACTCATGCAGTTCCCGTTTTAGCCAGGTTTTCTTGGCTACTTCCATGGCGAAGTTTCCTGCTGAAGATCGGGTTTCCTTACAATGGATATTGACGTACTTCGGGAAGATCCCGAGGGAGACGCAGCGACTGTTGAAGTAGATGTTGAGCGACGCGTTCAGGTATTTGATGGAGAGTCTTCTATACAATATTGCCTTCACTGCGTTACTGGCGCACTTGATATAATTCGTTGTCTCAGGCGTGACTTCATGGAATCGACTTAACATAATGAAAGGAGAAACTTTGTAATTCCACATAGATTTATTCGACGGACGACCTAGGTTTCGACGTGGCACGTCATCATCAGGTACATTTTGTAAAGAAGACAGAGAATATATAGTCACACAAATTGGGGGGGTGGGTTGGGGGGGGGGGGAAGGCGAGAAGAGAGACAACTCCCCGGTCTGAGGTGAGGGTTAGGGGGTGGAAGAGGGGAAAAAAAAAAAAAAAAAAAAACCCAGGGGGGGGGGGTGTTGGCCCGGAGGTGGTTAAGGGGGTTGAGAGCAAGGGGCTAGGTCATATGTTAGGGAAGTAAATGGGAGTAAACAAACCGTGGCTTGCTTAAGGGATTGTAGCAATATAATTCATACAGACAGTGAGGGTAAAGCTAACATCCTAAATTCATTCTTCCAAAGCGTTTTCTCGAATGATGTTGCCACCGCACATCTCCAAGAAACAATACATACTCCACCCATGGAAAAAATAACAGTGGACCAACAAGGAATTCTAAAATTGCTTAACGAGATTAAACCCAACAAATCCCCGGGTCCCGAAAATATACCAGCTAGGGTGATAAAACATTTAGCTCCAAACATTGCCCCGTACCTTGAGTTTATATTTAAAAAATCCCTCAAGGAGTGCAAAGTACCTAAGATTTGGAAAACCGCGCAAATAACGCCTATTTTTAAAGGTGGTGACAGGGAGGATCCCAGTAATTACAGACCTATATCTCTCACTTCTATCTGCTGCAAAATCTTAGAGCACATAATTGTCAGTTCAATAATGAGACACCTTGACAATATTAACTTTTTAAGTGACAATCAACACGGATTCAGGAAAACCCGGTCCTGCGAAACCCAATTAGGATTATTTACACATGATTTACTTTTATCGGGTGAGAGAGGTAGGCAAGTGGATGCCATCTTCTTAGATTTTCAAAAGGCATTTGATAAGGTCCCACATGGTAAACTCATTCATAAATTAAAGGTCGCGGGTATAAACAAGGGCGCCATAAGTTGGGTTAAAGATTTTCTTTCAGAGCGGGAACAGAGGGTAGTCCTTGATGGCGCTAGTTCCGACAGCGTTCGAGTCACGTCGGGGGTACCTCAGGGAAGTGTGATCGGGCCGTTGCTTTTCTTGATTTTTGTTAACGATTTGAACCGCGAAGTGAAAAGTAAAATTAGGATGTTCGCGGATGACACGGTGATCTATCGGGAGATATCTGGGGATGAGGATCGTTTTATTCTAGAGCAGGATTTAGGTTGCATTACTAAATGGTGTTCTAACTGGGGATTGACTCTAAATTATAATAAATGTTCAGTGGTAAATTTCTTTAAAAGATCAACGGGATTTGCTTACAAATTAGCTGGAGGTGACCTGGCAGTAGTTGATACGGTAAAATACCTAGGTGTCACATTCACAAAAGACTTAACTTGGGGGACTCACATACGTAAAGTCTGCGGTCAAGCATATAAAAGATTGGGATTCATTAGACGCATTGTCGGCAAAAGTGACTCGAAGGTCAAGGAACGTTGTTACCACGCTCTTGTAAGGCCTCATTTAGAATACGCATGCAGCGTGTGGGATCCGAGTGAAAAAGGCCTCATTCGGGAAATTGAGAAGGTTCAACGCCGGGCAGCCCGTTTTGTAAAAAATTCCTACGATAAAACGCAAAGCGTCACCGAAATGCTCATGGATTTGGGGTGGGAATCATTGGCTGAGAGACGATTCAATGCAAGATTGAAATTATTAAATAAATTTAGATCCGCATGTTTCAGCACCGAGGTCTCGCAAATTATTCGTACTCCTACATACATTAGTCGCTTGGATCATGCATATAAAATTCGGGAAATAGATGCCAGAACTAGCCGACTCAAGGACTCCTTCTTCCCACGGACAATACGGGATAGCAACTGCAGGGTTATAGATAGCAAAAATTCCACTTGCCACCCTCAGCGTCTAAAAAATAATTAGTTGTATTTAAATGCATGCTCTTCCACTAACCTTATGTGTTTTGCTGTAATAACCCATTCTTTCCGAATGACCTCATTCGTGTTCTGTTCATCTGTTTTTAAGTTTCCCTTTCAATCCCTCGTCCCTCTCCGCGGGGGGAAATTCCTGCTACCTGCAACGTTGGGTCGCATTTCCTGCCTTTTACAGACTCTTGGGGATAGAGTGTTTCGTGGTGCATTTTCATGTGGTGTTTCAATTTCTTGCTTGTTTTGTCCTGGCTTGCGTGTTGTTGGATGGCTTTCGTGCTGCATCATGAGGTGCAGTTTTTTAGTTGTTTTGCGGTATATGTGTTTGCATGAGTATTGGATAAAGGGATTTTTGCATGAGTGTGTGCGCTGCTGTGGGTGTAATTTTCCGTGTTGTTTTTTTGCATGTGGTATTTTTCTTTTTTACGGTTGGTGACCTAACACCCCCCGCCACACGCCCTTGCGGCGGCTTGCGGGGTATTATGTAGATGTAGATGTAGAAGAAAGGAAAGGATTAGGAACTCTGTAAACTCAGGAAGGGGGAGGTGGTGAAGGGGACGCGTGGATCAGGAGGGAGAGGGGAAACCCAGAATATACGTAAAAACGCTGTATTAAGAGCCGGTAGGGGAGGAGGTAAGGTAGGTGGGGTGTCATTAGGTGTGGAAGGAAGGAAGGTCTAGAAGGGGGGAGTGGGAAGGGTACAAGATTTCGTTAACAATGGTAACCTTATTCTTAACACATTTCAAAATTTCAAATATCTCTAGCGCGTCAAGCCTTTGTCCTTTCTTCTCAAAATGTAAGAACTCTGGCACAAAATCACTCCGATGATTCTCGTCCAGCAGATGTTTGGCAAAGAGAGACGCCGAGTCCTTATTTTTGACGCACGATTGGTGTTCCTTGATCCTCTCTTTAAACTTTCTCCCAGTCTGGCCGATGTATCCTGCTCCACATTGACAATTTAATTTATAAACACCACTTTTCTCACTTGTAGGGATTCTGTCTTTGGTATGAGAAATTAAATTCCTCATGCACTGTTTGTTATAAAACGCTAGTCTAATTTTGTCTTTGGGGATTTTTCTGCATACCCTCAGGGATAATGGGCCTAAATAGAGAAACCTTCTCCATTGAGCCCTTGATATATCGCTAGGTATAGACCCATAAATACTGTTTCTGGCTAACTTGGACATTTTCCTCTTATAAAGTTTGTCTATTAGTTTTTCCGGGTAGCCATTGTTTACTGCTATTGTCTTAATAATATTAAGTTCCTTTAAAACGCTGGAAACCGTCATTGGTATTGAAGTTAGTCTATTGATCATGGAATGAAATGCTGCAAGTTTTTGTGAAAAGCAATGTCTGGAGGTGGAGTGAATAACATGGTCCGTGTATGTGTCTTTCCTAAATATGGAAAATTGCAATTTCTCATGGGATCTTGAAATGCAGATATCTAGAAAATTCAGGCAACCGTTTACTTCCTTTTCTATGGAAAATTGAATATTGGATTTTAATGAATTTAAGTGGGAGAGGAAATTGTCTAATTGTCTATCTGTCCCGGACCAGACACATAAAACATCGTCCACATACCTGTGCCAGCTAACTACGTTCTTGGTGAGGGGGTGGGGAGAGGAAAATAAGTCCTTTTCGAATGCGTCCATGTAAATATCTGCTAAGACAGGGGACAGGGGAGAGCCCATGGCTAAACCATTGGACTGTTTGTAGAACTGTCCGTTGAAGACGAAATAATTCTGGGAGACGCACAAGGAGAGAAGAAGACACAGTTCATAGGCAATGGGAGTCGAGATGGACTTCCGAAGGAGGATGTCCTGCGCTAGGTTCACGGCTACTTTCGGGTTCACGTTGGTAAAAAGATCTTTTACGTCAAAAGACACTAGAGTGCACTTTTTGTGAATTGTCATTCCCGAGAGCTTGTTCACCAAGTCCACTGAGTTTAACACACTGTACGGACGGACTCCCGAAAGTGCATAAGAAAGACATTCCGATAAGACCAGTTGTTTCAAGTGTGTCTTCCCCAAACCACCTGCTAGCGAAAAAACTCAATGTGTTATTTAGAGACTTGTCTCAATTTTCTGCGAAGTACAGTGTGTTAAACTCAGTGGACTTGGTGAACAAGCTCTCGGGAATGACAATTCACAAAAAGTGCACTCTAGTGTCTTTTGACGTAAAAGATCTTTTTACCAACGTGAACCCGAAAGTAGCCGTGAACCTAGCGCAGGACATCCTCCTTCGGAAGTCCATCTCGACTCCCATTGCCTATGAACTGTGTCTTCTTCTCTCCTTGTGCGTCTCCCAGAATTATTTCGTCTTCAACGGACAGTTCTACAAACAGTCCAATGGTTTAGCCATGGGCTCTCCCCTGTCCCCTGTCTTAGCAGATATTTACATGGACGCATTCGAAAAGGACTTATTTTCCTCTCCCCACCCCCTCACCAAGAACGTAGTTAGCTGGCACAGGTATGTGGACGATGTTTTATGTGTCTGGTCCGGGACAGATAGACAATTAGACAATTTCCTCTCCCACTTAAATTCATTAAAATCCAATATTCAATTTTCCATAGAAAAGGAAGTAAACGGTTGCCTGAATTTTCTAGATATCTGCATTTCAAGATCCCATGAGAAATTGCAATTTTCCATATTTAGGAAAGACACATACACGGACCATGTTATTCACTCCACCTCCAGACATTGCTTTTCACAAAAACTTGCAGCATTTCATTCCATGATCAATAGACTAACTTCAATACCAATGACGGTTTCCAGCGTTTTAAAGGAACTTAATATTATTAAGACAATAGCAGTAAACAATGGCTACCCGGAAAAACTAATAGACAAACTTTATAAGAGGAAAATGTCCAAGTTAGCCAGAAACAGTATTTATGGGTCTATACCTAGCGATATATCAAGGGCTCAATGGAGAAGGTTTCTCTATTTAGGCCCATTATCCCTGAGGGTATGCAGAAAAATCCCCAAAGACAAAATTAGACTAGCGTTTTATAACAAACAGTGCATGAGGAATTTAATTTCTCATACCAAAGACAGAATCCCTACAAGTGAGAAAAGTGGTGTTTATAAATTAAATTGTCAATGTGGAGCAGGATACATCGGCCAGACTGGGAGAAAGTTTAAAGAGAGGATCAAGGAACACCAATCGTGCGTCAAAAATAAGGACTCGGCGTCTCTCTTTGCCAAACATCTGCTGGACGAGAATCATCGGAGTGATTTTGTGCCAGAGTTCTTACATTTTGAGAAGAAAGGACAAAGGCTTGACGCGCTAGAGCAATTTGAAATTTTGAAATGTGTTAAGAATAAGGTTACCATTGTTAACGAAATCTTGTACCCTTCCCACTCCCCCCTTCTAGACCTTCCTTCCTTCCACACCTAATGACACCCCACCTACCTTACCTCCTCCCCTACCGGCTCTTAATACAGCGTTTTTACGTATATTCTGGGTTTCCCCTCTCCCTCCTGATCCACGCGTCCCCTTCACCACCTCCCCCTTCCTGAGTTTACAGAGTTCCTAATCCTTTCCTTTCTTCTAGCCCCTTGCTCTCAACCCCCTTAACCACCTCCGGGCCAACACCCCCCCCCCTGGGTTTTTTTTTTTTTTTTTTTCCCCTCTTCCACCCCCTAACCCTCACCTCAGACCGGGGAGTTGTCTCTCTTCTCGCCTTCCCCCCCCCCCCCCCCCCCCAACCCACCCCCCCAATTTGTGTGACTATATATTCTCTGTCTTCTTTACAAAATGTACCTGATGATGACGTGCCACGTCGAAACCTAGGTCGTCCGTCGAATAAATCTATGTGGAATTACAAAGTTTCTCCTTTCATTATGTTAAGTCGATTCCATGAAGTCACGCCTGAGACAACGAATTATATCAAGTGCGCCAGTAACGCAGTGAAGGCAATATTGTATAGAAGACTCTCCATCAAATACCTGAACGCGTCGCTCAACATCTACTTCAACAGTCGCTGCGTCTCCCTCGGGATCTTCCCGAAGTACGTCAATATCCATTGTAAGGAAACCCGATCTTCAGCAGGAAACTTCGCCATGGAAGTAGCCAAGAAAACCTGGCTAAAACGGGAACTGCATGAGTGGTATGTAAAAAGGGACGCTATTTCCGAATATTTACTGTTATTACATGTGGAACTAACCCACGAGCTCAATTGGATTGAGTGGTTGTGTCTCGATGATAAAGTGCGACAACAATGTAGTGAGATCTCTTGTCTCAAAAGAGCTACTATCAACCGGAAACTCGAGGTACATCTACATCTACATCTACATAATACCCCGCAAGCCGCCGCAAGGGCGTGTGGCGGGGGGTGTTAGGTCACCAACCGTAAAAAAGAAAAATACCACATGCAAAAAAAAAACAACACGGAAAATAACACCCACAGCAGCGCAGACACTCATGCAAAAATCCCTTCATCCAATACTCATGCAAACACATAAACCGAAAAAAACAACTAAAAAACTGCACCCCATGATGCAGCACGAAAGACATCCTACAACACGGAAGCCAGGACACAACAAGCAAGAAATTGAAACATCACTACCACATGAAAATGCACCACGAAACACTCTACCCCCAAAGAGTCTCTAAATGGCAGGGAATGCGACCCAACGTTGCAGGTAGCAGTAATTTGCCCCCGCGGAGAGGGACGAGGGATTGAAAGGTAGACTTAAAAACAGATGAACGGAACACGAATGAGGTCATTCGGAAAGAATGGGTTATTATAGCAAAACACATAAGGTTAGTGGAAGAGCATGTATTTAAATACAACTAATTATTTTTTAGACGCTGAGGGTGGCAAGTGGAATTTTTGCTATCTATAACCCTGCAGTTGCTATCCCGTATTGTCCGTGGGAAGAAGGAGTCCTTGAGTCGGCTAGTTCTGGCATCTATTTCCCGAATTTTATATGCATGATCCAAGCGACTAATGTATGTAGGAGTACGAATAATTTGCGAGACCTCGGTGCTGAAACATGCGGATCTAAATTTATTTAATAATTTCAATCTTGCATTGAATCGTCTCTCAGCCAATGATTCCCACCCCAAATCCATGAGCATTTCGGTGACGCTTTGCGTTTTATCGTAGGAATTTTTTACAAAACGGGCTGCCCGGCGTTGAACCTTCTCAATTTCCCGAATGAGACCTTTTTCACTCGGATCCCACACGCTACATCTACATCTACATCTACATAATACCCCGCAAGCCGCCGCAAGGGCGTGTGGCGGGGGGTGTTAGGTCACCAACCGTAAAAAAGAAAAATACCACATGCAAAAAAACAACACGGAAAATTACACCCACAGCAGCGCACACACTCATGCAAAAATCCCTTCATCCAATACTCATGCAAACACATATACCGCAAAACAACTAAAAACTGCACCCCATGATGCGGCACGAAAGCCATCCTACAACACGAAAGCCAGGACACAACAAGCAAGAAATTGAAACACCACATGAAAATGCACCACGAAACACTCTGCCCCCAAAGAGTCTTTAAAAGGCAGGGAATGCGACCCAACGTTGCAGGTAGCAGGAATTTCCCCCCGCGGAGAGGGACGAGGGATTGAAAGGGAAACTTAAAAACAGATGAACAGAACATGAATGAGGTCATTCGGGAAGAATGTGTTAATATAACAAAACACATAAGGTTAGTGGAAGAGCATACATTTAAATACAACTAATTATTTTTTAGACGCTGAGGGTGGCAAGTGGAATTTTTGCTATCTATAACCCTGCAGTTGCTATCCCGTATTGTCCGTGGGAAGAAGGAGTCCTTGAGTCGGCTAGTTCTGGCATCTATTTCCCGAATTTTATATGCATGATCCAAGCGACCAATGTATGTAGGAGTACGAATAATTTGCGAGACCTCGGTGCTGAAACATGCGGATCTAAATTTATTTAATAATTTCAATCTTGCATTGAATCGTCTCTCAGCCAATGATTCCCACCCCAAATCCATGAGCATTTCGGTGACGCTTTGCGTTTTATCGTAGGAATTTTTTACAAAACGGGCTGCCCGGCGTTGAACCTTCTCAACTTCCCGAATGAGGCCTTTTTCACTCGGATCCCACACGCTGCATGCGTATTCTAAATGAGGCCTTACAAGAGCGTGGTAACAACGTTCCTTGACCTTCGAGTCACTTTTGCCGACAATGCGTCTAATGAATCCCAATCTTTTATATGCTTGACCGCAGACTTTACGTATGTGAGTCCCCCAAGTTAAGTCTTTTGAGAATGTGACACCTAGGTATTTTACCGTATCAACTACTGCCAGGTCACCTCCAGCTAATTTGTAAGCAAATCCCGTTGATCTTTTAAAGAAATTTACCACTGAACATTTATTATAATTTAGAGTCAATCCCCAGTTAGAACACCATTTAGTAATGCAATCTAAATCCTGCGCTAGAATAAAACGATCCTCATCCCCAGATATCTCCCGATAGATCACCGTGTCATCCGCGGACACGCTGCATGCGTATTCTAAATGAGGCCTTACAAGAGCGTGGTAACAACGTTCCTTGACCTTCGAGTCACTTTTGCCGACAATGCGTCTAATGAATCCCAATTTTTTATATGCTTGACCGCAGACTTTACGTATGTGAGTCCCCCAAGTTAAGTCTTTGGTGAATGTGACACCTAGGTATTTTACCGTATCAACTACTGCTAGGTCACCTCCAGCTAATTTGTAAGCAAATCCCGTTGATCTTTTAAAAAAATTTACCACTGAACATTTATTATAATTTAGAGTCAATCCCCAGTTAGAACACCATTTAGTAATGCAATCTAAATCCTGCTCTAGAATAAAACGATCCTCATCCTCAGATATCTCCCGATAGATCACCGTGTCATCCGCGAACATCCTAATTTTACTTTTCACTTCGCGGTTCAAATCGTTAACAAAAATCAAGAAAAGCAACGGCCCGATCACACTTCCCTGAGGTACCCCCGACGTGACTCGAACGCTGTCGGAACTAGCGCCATCAAGGACTACCCTCTGTTCCCGCTCTGAAAGAAAATCTTTAACCCAACTTATGGCGCCCTTGTTTATACCCGCGACCTTTAATTTATGAATGAGTTTACCGTGTGGGACCTTATCAAATGCCTTTTGAAAATCTAAGAATATGGCATCCACTTGCCTACCTCTCTCACCCGATAAAAGTAAATCATGTGTAAATAATCCTAATTGGGTCTCGCAGGAGCGGGTTTTCCTGAATCCGTGTTGATTGTCACTTAAAAAGTTAATATTGTCAAGGTGTCTCATTATTGAACTGACAATTATGTGCTCTAAGATTTTGCAACAGATAGAAGTGAGAGATATAGGTCTGTAATTACTGGGATCCTCCCTGTCACCACCTTTAAAAATAGGCGTTATTTGCGCGGTTTTCCAAATCTTAGGTACTTTGCACTCTGTGAGGGATTTGTTAAATATAAATTCAAGGTACGGGGCAATGTTTGGAGCTAAATGTTTTATCACCCTAGCTGGTATATTTTCGGGACCCGGGGATTTGTTGGGTTTAATCTCGTTAAGCAATTTTAGAATTCCTTGTTGGTCCACTGTTATTTTTTCCATGGGTGGAGTATGTATTGTTTCTTGGAGATATGCGGTGGCAACATCATTCGAGAAAACGCTTTGGAAGAATGAATTTAAGATGTTAGCTTTATCCTCACTGTTTGTATGAATTATATTGCTACAATCCCTTAAGCAAGCCACGGTTTGTTTACTCCCATTTACTTCCCTAACATATGACCAGAAAGCTTTGGGGTCAGTGTCCAAGTGCTCGCAAAGTACTTTGCGTTTAAAGTCCAGTAAAGCGCTACGTAATTGTGTTTTGGTTTCAATTTTGGAGGATCTATATGAGTCCCATAATTGTTTATACTCAGGGGATGATGTGTTCACGCCTGCCCTCTTTACCCTAGAGTGTAGCATTCTCTGCTTTCGAAGGGCTTTTCTAACGTCTTTATTGTACCACCTGGGGTCGCGATTTGCTTTAACGTATTTTATAGGTATGAAATCTACGATTCCTTTTTGCATTATATTGACAAATTCTGTCCAAGTTTCTTCCACGTTGACATGACTTAAGCGGGTTTTGAACTCGGGTAGTGAAGAGTTTAATTGATTGGCAAAGGATTCAAAGTCTGCTTTATGGTAATTATAAATTTTTCTTTTTGGTTTAATGATCTTTTTAATTTCTACGTCCAAGTGGACATTAATTGCTTTATGGTCACTCAAGCCCTCATCAGTTGATACACTAATAATACGTTCAGGCGTGTTTGTAAGAAATAGATCCAATATGTTCTTTCCACGGGTGGGCATGCGTACTGCTTGATGGAGGGAGTTTCTTTGAACCAATTTTATCATGGAATTGCAAGATTCGCGATCGCGGGTCCCAGATTTAACGATATTGTTGTCCCAATCTATACCAGGGAGATTAAAGTCGCCACCAATTATGTTTATGCTGTTATTATATTTACGTGTAAAATTGTAAATTTGATCGTTGAGGGTGTGAAGTGTTTTAAAATCTGAGTCTGGAGGTCTGTAGAAAGAGCATAAATTTATGTTGGGTTGATTGGTCCGTATTAAGGTGCACCAAACACTTTCTATGTTATTATTTTCAAATGAAACTTGTCTGCTTTCAAAATGACTTTTAACTGCCACGAAAACCCCTCCTCCGGGTCTTGTATCTCTATCGTGTCGGTAAACTTTGAAATCTATTGGGAAAATTTCTTGGTCGTTTATGTCATTGCACAGCCAACTCTCTGTGCCTAATACTATATCAGCGGAATGAGTTTGGATTAAGTGTTCTAGATCCGCTGATTTGTTCTTGAGGCTTCTGCAATTTATAACAAGTATAGTTAAATTATTTTGATGTTGAATAACGTCCTTATTTGTGCCTGACTGTATTTTAGGACGCCTTTGTGGGGAAGTGCATGTCACATGTCTTTCTAAATCAATGTCAGTGTTGTCGGTGACTTTTATATTTTTATAAATAATATTATACGCGCTATCCCCAGATGTTACTGACCCACTAAGTGACCTGCCCTCTATCCTAAAAAAGGCCTACAGTGGTCGAGTATCCTATCCGCTACCTTACTCGCCGCTTCCGCCGTGTAATGGACCCCAGATCGGTTAAGGGGAGTCCTGCAAGATCGGAGGGTTGGTCTCAGGTCGACGAAGGAGGCTCCTATGTCCGAGCAGAATCTCGATAGTCTCTGGTTTATGCCTTCCACTCGGCTCCAAACCAGAGACCCGCGATCCTCCCTCGGAACGATGCTGCAGACCGTTAGTCCCAGCCGAACCCCCTCGACGCCCTGGACGCGCTTCACCTCGGAGCTCAGTTCCCTAAGGGAACGGAGGACCTCCTCGGATCCACGGTCCGTGACGTCGTTGGTGCCCACATGGGCCACGACCTGCAGCCTAGAGCACTTCGTGCCTTTGACCGCCGCCTCGATTGCCTTCGTCACCTGAGGGACTCCTCCGCCTGGTATACACCAGGCGGTCACCCGTTGATCGGCGCCTACGCGGCGCGCCCTTTCCCTCAATGGAACCATTACACGACGGACATTCGAGCTACCTATTACTACAACTCCCTCCCTTCCCGTTCCCTGACGTCTTACCCTAGGCAGTGCCCTCGGAGTAGGGATAGGGGCTGCAGGTACGGTGGTGCTGTCACCCGACAGCACCTGGTACCTGTTGGAGACGGGGATGGTATCTGCCTCCGCAGAGTCCAATCCACGCCGCAGCGTTACCTTCCCCTTGCCCCGAGAGACGACCCTCCAATCGTCCGACCTACGGACGTGAGACACTCCCTCGTTGGGAGATGGGACACGGGGTAGGTCTCTAATCGCCCAGCCACGTGTTGCATTCGGACGAGTCCGTGCACCCATATGGGCGTGGCGGGTTTTCGTATTCCCACCCCGAGCACCATCTCTCCTGAGGGGAGTCCTCCGGCCAGCGATCTCCGATCGAAGCTCCCGCACCATTCTCTCCAGCATGACAATACGGGCCCTTAAAGCCGCGCATTCGCCAGTGCCTTCGAGCATGGCAACAGGGGACCTAGATGTAGCCATCCTAATTAAACTACCGAGTTCCCAACAAAAGCTAACCTATATACTTTATGATAAAATTTCTAAGAGGGGTTAGTTAAATTTACCTCAATCAATAAGTTACGCTTTGGAAGATAGTAAAGAAAGGAAAGAAAAAAGATGGTAAAGAAAATAAAGCACTCACCGATAACCAATTAGATTCGACGGACAAAAACCACCGCAAGCCACTACGAGTACCCACTAGGAATACCACCAAACTATTAAAAACTAATAACAAGCAACACAAAAACTAAATAAACTTAACTATTTCACAAAATTAAAGCTAACACTAAACTACACTTCACTAGGGAAGAACAAACACAGAGGTACAGAAGTATCAGCAGGCACGCAGGTAGTCTCAGGTAGGGTCGAACCGGTTCTAGGGAGCGAGCTCGAGCACGTCTGTTCTCGGCAGAGGCCAGGCAGAGAATGACTACTTCAATGGAGAATGAGGTACTTCAACAACGTGACAAACCTACTCGGAAATCGGACTTTTCTCCCGACCATGACTCCCTCCAATTTGGACCACGAATTGTGAATCTTTCAGGACATTCCTTTAAACCCAGTGAAGTGTTATTATTGGAAAAAGGACTCAAACACATTCCTCACATCCCTGTCTCCGACAAAGACTTGGTAAACTTAGCTGTGGACTGTGAAGTCGCCCTCCGGAAAGAAAATAGTGCTATCAAACACGTTGTTAAACAGCAGTTACTTAAGGCCTCTCAAATTAGAAACGAAGTAATTTATTCTTCCGAGAACGCGGCTTTGAGGTCTATAAAACGTACTTTGGCCGCCAAAGACCTGATTATACAAAAAGCCGATAAAGGCAACGCAGTGGTGGTGATGGAAAAAAGCAGTTATGTCAAGAAATGTGAAGACTTCATTAAAGCAAACGACTTAGAAGTCCTTCGTTCTGATCCCACCCCTAAATTCCAACAAGAGTGCAAAAAAGAGTTAAAAGCCTGTGAGGGACTGTTTAAATGGTCAGAAATTTTTCAACTTTTCCAAATGAATCCTTCCGCTCCGAGATTTTTCGGACTCCCGAAAGTGCATAAGAAAGACATTCCGATAAGACCAGTTGTTTCAAGTGTGTCTTCCCCAAACCACCTGCTAGCGAAAAAACTCAATGTGTTATTTAGAGACTTGTCTCAATTTTCTGCGAAGTACAGTGTGTTAAACTCAGTGGACTTGGTGAACAAGCTCTCGGGAATGACAATTCACAAAAAGTGCACTCTAGTGTCTTTTGACGTAAAAGATCTTTTTACCAACGTGAACCCGAAAGTAGCCGTGAACCTAGCGCAGGACATCCTCCTTCGGAAGTCCATCTCGACTCCCATTGCCTATGAACTGTGTCTTCTTCTCTCCTTGTGCGTCTCCCAGAATTATTTCGTCTTCAACGGACAGTTCTACAAACAGTCCAATGGTTTAGCCATGGGCTCTCCCCTGTCCCCTGTCTTAGCAGATATTTACATGGACGCATTCGAAAAGGACTTATTTTCCTCTCCCCACCCCCTCACCAAGAACGTAGTTAGCTGGCACAGGTATGTGGACGATGTTTTATGTGTCTGGTCCGGGACAGATAGACAATTAGACAATTTCCTCTCCCACTTAAATTCATTAAAATCCAATATTCAATTTTCCATAGAAAAGGAAGTAAACGGTTGCCTGAATTTTCTAGATATCTGCATTTCAAGATCCCATGAGAAATTGCAATTTTCCATATTTAGGAAAGACACATACACGGACCATGTTATTCACTCCACCTCCAGACATTGCTTTTCACAAAAACTTGCAGCATTTCATTCCATGATCAATAGACTAACTTCAATACCAATGACGGTTTCCAGCGTTTTAAAGGAACTTAATATTATTAAGACAATAGCAGTAAACAATGGCTACCCGGAAAAACTAATAGACAAACTTTATAAGAGGAAAATGTCCAAGTTAGCCAGAAACAGTATTTATGGGTCTATACCTAGCGATATATCAAGGGCTCAATGGAGAAGGTTTCTCTATTTAGGCCCATTATCCCTGAGGGTATGCAGAAAAATCCCCAAAGACAAAATTAGACTAGCGTTTTATAACAAACAGTGCATGAGGAATTTAATTTCTCATACCAAAGACAGAATCCCTACAAGTGAGAAAAGTGGTGTTTATAAATTAAATTGTCAATGTGGAGCAGGATACATCGGCCAGACTGGGAGAAAGTTTAAAGAGAGGATCAAGGAACACCAATCGTGCGTCAAAAATAAGGACTCGGCGTCTCTCTTTGCCAAACATCTGCTGGACGAGAATCATCGGAGTGATTTTGTGCCAGAGTTCTTACATTTTGAGAAGAAAGGACAAAGGCTTGACGCGCTAGAGCAATTTGAAATTTTGAAATGTGTTAAGAATAAGGTTACCATTGTTAACGAAATCTTGTACCCTTCCCACTCCCCCCTTCTAGACCTTCCTTCCTTCCACACCTAATGACACCCCACCTACCTTACCTCCTCCCCTACCGGCTCTTAATACAGCGTTTTTACGTATATTCTGGGTTTCCCCTCTCCCTCCTGATCCACGCGTCCCCTTCACCACCTCCCCCTTCCTGAGTTTACAGAGTTCCTAATCCTTTCCTTTCTTCTAGCCCCTTGCTCTCAACCCCCTTAACCACCTCCGGGCCAACACCCCCCCCCCTGGGTTTTTTTTTTCCCCTCTTCCACCCCCTAACCCTCACCTCAGACCGGGGAGTTGTCTCTCTTCTCGCCTTCCCCCCCCCCCCCCAACCCACCCCCCCAATTT
The DNA here is from genome assembly GCF_022747635.1 of Hetaerina americana. Classification (NCBI taxonomy): domain Eukaryota; kingdom Metazoa; phylum Arthropoda; class Insecta; order Odonata; family Calopterygidae; genus Hetaerina; species Hetaerina americana. Next base: position 58,641,759 of record NW_027287538.1, read on the forward strand.
GTGTGACTATATATTCTCTGTCTTCTTTACAAAATGTACCTGATGATGACGTGCCACGTCGAAACCTAGGTCGTCCGTCGAATAAATCTATGTGGAATTACAAAGTTTCTCCTTTCATTATACCAGAAAGAAATTCACTACGAAATAAAATGGAAGAGATTCGGGTTCCGAAATGGAGATAATTGTGTATAATTTTTCGAGAGAGTGTCCCATTCTTTCATGTTAGCGATCGCTCACAGTAACGTTAGCCGAAACTGTCGCCGAACTCTTTGCATTAAATTTTATCTAATTATTTGGAAAATATCATTATTTTGTTTTTCCATCTATATACGTATATGAATTAATTGACTCTTGCGAACGGCTATGTAACGTCGGAATCATTGAAATTCATACGTATATTTGAAAAGGATTACTCTAGGCCTGTGATTGTCTTCGGAACTTTGACAATTCACTTATTCACTATAATTTCATAACTTTTGGCTTCATATTTACCCATTCTTTTGGCTTTTGAAAACATCACATTAACTCCTTACCTCTCCTTAGAGTTAGTTTTTAGCATTAATGTTTATAAAAGCAATAATTATTATTCAAATTTAATATTTTAAACATATGCCTAAATCATATTTAAAACTTTTTGATACAAATACCTGGAGCAAGTAGTATTTTCATCGTTTTCCTTGGCATAAAATAGGAAAAAATAATATTCACTTATAGTTTCATGCAGCGTTGATTTGTTGATATCGGAATGTCTCTAGGGTCCTTTGCCAGATAGATGCGAAGTTTATGAAATTGAATGGATTATTATTTTTAAAACCCTTTTGTTTACAATTTTTTTCCTGAATGCATATTTAACCCGTGTCTAAGGGATCCAAATAGGTTATTATTACCACCTTAATGGGGCTTATGAGGTTCCAGCCACTCTATGTAACACCATTCTCACGATGGATCTTAAGCCCGTAATCTTTGGCGTAGTACGTTTGAAGTATACCCATCTAATTAATTTGAAAACCACTCAATAGTTATGAATTATAAATAGTCAGTACTGTTCTGTTGCTCCGTTTAAATATTCAGGTTTGTATTACTTAGAGTATTTTTTTCGGGTAAGTCGACAATGGGTATAAAGAAATTGGAAAACACAAAAGAACAGATAATCATATGCAATTTTAAAATATTACGGCATTGTTTAATGTATTTTTACCAAATTCCATAAATTTTTTCATGCAATAATCTATAATTTTGTTTGGACGGGAAAAATGTACGTGTGTAGATGTATGTAGTATATAAAAAGTCCGAAGAGTAGGTGCATCTCAAATTAGTTGGAATGATAAATAGTCAGATATTAGGTGATATGTTGGGATATTTTTAATATTAAATATGAATGTTTATGCCATTAGCATGAACTAGATGGACCGCAAGGAATGATAGGAAGTCTGTAAACAAATTGTTAATGGTTGAATTTCTTGAATTGTAACAATGTTGGCTGGGTTTGCTGGTCATCTCTAGATATGCAGCTACAGGCCAAAATGCATCCCCTAATACTCATGAATTTGATAATTTCATCTAGTTGATGTAATTTTTCTTGCTCCCTTCCTTGCCTTCATAATTTATTGAATTTTTTTAACAATTTTACCGATAAGCTGAGGTGAAAGTTTCAGCGGCAATGAGTATTAAGTAAATTTGTCGTCATAATTTACTAATGAGTGAAATCGAAATTTGAGCTCACGGGAGAAATCTACTTCCCGTCTAATATCACTCTTGGTGCTGACCGCATGGCGTGTGTAATTCATTCACAAGGAATGTAGCGTGGATAGCCCTGTTTCCCTATTTCAATAAAATTTTGGAGCCCGGAAGGTCACAGTGCTGGAGTTTTCAATTTGGGTGACCATAGCCATCACCTGAAACTTTCGTCAAGGACTCTTCGATTTTGGGTTCAAATCCGGGTAATTGGCGGACAGGGATCTAACATCCTACCCACCGGGTTTCTCGTGCCAAGCAATTCACAAACTAGGGCAAGTGTAAGGTTTAAGGAGTTAAGAGACCTTTCGCATTCTACGATATGGACGGAATTTATGTGTACTTGCACTGATCGTAAAATTGAGGGAAACATGGCGTCTATTGATGGTAGCAAGACTATTTAACGTAGGAAACATTTACAGTGCACTGTTTCCTACGAATTAATATTTAAATTCACGAATTCCATGAGTATTTCATTAACTTAGATAAAAGTATCATAATTTTTGTACCTGGTTCAGCTAGTCAATTCACACACTTCCTTCGCTTAGTTTTAATAACCTGACGGAAAGTTGGCAAATTTATACTTCATTTGTGAAGAAAGTATATTGTTATTAATTTTCTGCCTTAATGAATGAATACCATGGAATTATGATCTGTTCGTAACTTGGAGCATAGGGCCTTTAAATCAACGAAATAAATAATATAGCAACAAAAATAGTAGTTTTACGGTAAACAAGTCAAATTTTTCAACACCACAACAGACTTAATATAAGTCGGGGAATTTGTTGAATCTGCTTATTTTCCCGTATTGACAAAAACAGGATTAAATTACAAAATTCATGATGCAAATCGGACGGTGTGGAGCGGGCGTCATCTTTTCCTTGAAATAGACTAAAAGTTCCCGTTCTCCGTAGATGGCGACTGTCGATGTTAAGGGTGACGAAGCGAGAGAGGTAAGAACAACGTTGCCGAGTAGACTCCTTCAATAAATTATCCGTATGAATGTAATACTTCTTCGTTGCGCTGATAAATCAAATTTTCGTGGCAAATTTGGTAAGATCAACGGGAGAGGGCGATCCTGGAGACTGAAATATCTCCTAGGCGGTAAAGTAAATAAAAAAAAAGAATTTCGTCACTCAATATATTAGGCCGAAAATGTCACGGGCGTCCTTCCTTGGCAAAAGGCTTCCCCATTCCACAACCTTACCCACCGTTCGTTCCCCCATCCCTCTTCCCATGTACCCTGCATGGTGATGAAAAATTCAAAACGGAAAAACTCACTCTGTCGTCTAGACGAATAAATCCCGACGTTTTTCTCAGGCCGTCAAATGCCTCTTTGCTTGCTTTCTCAAGCAGCGGGAAGGGGTAGTACTTTGAATCGAGAAGAGGTCGTATCTAACGTTAACGCCTAAAATCGAAGAAGTAAAATATGTATGTACACTTCATACTAATCCGCCTCCAATTTCCACCCAACTCGCTAACCACTTTGGAGTTCAGCAGATGATATTTAACGCTAGTATTCAAGCAGGTTCCTATTGAAAATTGGTAATAAATTATTAAATACTTTCTGAGATGGATTTCGGGGTTGGAGATTTTGTCAAAAATGTTTTGATGCATTCATTTTAATTGTTATCCAAAAATGTCTGTTAGCGAAGTTCACGCCTTAGGTAATCTATTCGGGATTCTATTTTGCTCACTTTATGGGTACGTTTTTTTTCCGAAATGCATTTGAAAATAATCTCTTACAATTCAATATGGTTTTGGTCCCTCATCGAAAAAAATAGTTTTAATTTCTAATCATTTGTTAATTATTTTCCCGAATCCTTTAGTCTATGGTAACTCATATTTGGAGTGTCTTCTTGTTCTTTGAAACTCTCGATTCAAATAATAACCGCTTTTTTTCGGTAGTTGGAAAAAAGTATCATACCCCAATTTTTCATGCATTCATAAACCTAGTTGGTTCTGCTTTGGATTGCACTTATAAATCGTTCGCAGCCTTAAACTCTCGTAAAATAAGGTAGGGAGGATAAAATAATGCAATCATAAAGGCTTCACATTTAACGAAGGTGTCTTAGCATTACTGAATAGGATGAAGATGACGAGCGAGGGCGTCGCAAGGGACCATTTTTCCTTCTCTCTACTGTCGTAAATGGAGCTCCCATGACTGACTTTTTACTCAGAAACTCCCGTATCTCGTGGGCATTCTTAAAAATTCCACGCTCTTCTACTCAAACAGCCTCCTTTCAGCGTTCACATCACGCTCTCTGCTGGACTTGCAAAGGTTTGAGTGACTGAGTAACCTAGGCAACCGAGTCACCAGTCTCGTTTATTAGCAACGTCCGTGGCAAAGAAAGCCGGAAAATACTGAGCGCATGGCCACTGGGGGGTATTTATGTGCACATCTGTCCATGTTGTGTATGTATGGGAGCACAGTGGAAGCCTTTCGACACGACTTCACCCACTGTAGGTGACCAAGTCGTCCTAGGGACGTGGCATGGAGGACGTAGCGGACGCAGTCGGGGTTTCGCGAATCCTCACGGGAATCGTTGCTTGGTCTTAAGGCTGGACGGTTGGGACTGGAATGAGGGGTCTTACGAAGGCGGAAAAGATACGAATGGGTCGGCTCGAAGGAGGAGGAGGGAGGGCGAAGGAAACTTTAAGATCGTCAGAACTGACGAAAGAGCGTAAGTCCCGGGAAAGGGAGTGGGTGTGGGGAGCTATCGAAATCGAGTGACTGCTCAAAAACTTGGGCAAACTCCGCGAAATTACAGTAAAAGGAAACAGAGAACGGTCAAGATTTTTACGTGTAAGTCCTTTGGTGGAACAGGAAGTCCCCGAGGTACGTGAGCGTTGGAGTTGCGATTTCATATATTAACGACTGAATTTAAATTCTCTTTTGCCGGTGGATGGTGTATAATGAACGCCGAGGGCTCTGTGCTAATGAAAATATTCCATTTATTTAAATTTGGTGGCAACCAATACAATTATTTGTATTAAAATGTGTTCAAAATTACTTCCGAAATGGGTGACTATCCTTTATTTTATATTTTAAATAATTTTCGCGCCCGCATGTTATTTACCTATATTTATGCATTGTATAATTAATAAGTTTTAATTTAAATTTAACAAAGGCTCCCTGATAATTACTAATACGGCATCAATAAATTAGGATTTATAATTATAAGGCGATTTTAATATAACGGTATTTTCGCTTACAAATTCATTTCCCGTAACATAATTTATTTTATCATTAAATGCACTCAGTTCGAAGGAAAAAATGAATTCACACCTCTTTGTTTAAATAGTTTAAATGCATATTATAACGATTAATATAAAATTTATACGCTATTATTTGAATTTAGCATTTTCTGCTGCTCATTTATCGTGTTGTAAAATTAATTAATTTGCAAAGAAATTTATTTAAAGCTTAATTTTATGTGTTTTATAATTTCTTCGACAAAGATTTTCTTTTAAAATATGCATTACTTAGTATAACGCGATATGAAAATACACTGTATGGTATCATAGTTTGCTCACTTGAATTCAAATCCCCTTCAAATCTGAAGTTTATGCGATGCACCCAGGATGTTGAGGCGAAGGTGACGAGCGGCTGAAAAGTGTCTTTTGTTAGTCGTTGGCCATATCCAGTAATGATTTAAGGCCACGAATTAATGAATTTTAGCAACTGTCTGAAAATATTAGACATAGAACAGTGTAAAGCGCTCACCGAGTATCGATTACGATCTGAAGGGTTATTTATGCCCTTGAACTAAAGAAAAACCTTTGGCAGCATTAATTATAAATATGAAGAGCAATAATACTTAGGCCTCAAAATCTTTGTTCTTTTCATGTATTTTATTTTTTTTTCTCTGTCAAATACTGACCAAAGAGGCATTTATTTTACTTACTGTCCTGCCAGAAATAGGGGAACATGTTTCCAAGATAAGATGATTACCGGAGTTGTTTAGGAGCGGATTAATATACAGGATATTAATGCTTATATCATCGAGAAAACTGTTCTCCTGAAATGAACCGTTGAATCACAGCATTCATATATATTGCAAATTCTTTTTTCTATGCAACCACTTTCAAGTTATGTGACAATTACTTGGTTTTGTTATAAAATAAATATTCCAGGAGTGGTGTAGCAAAAAAATTTCTTTAAGAATAAACATAACCTGGGCCAAAATAAAAAAATTTGCGTTAGTGAAAGCTGGCTGTGCACAAAATGTGGATGACAACTCTTTCAGGGTATGAAGAATAATTTATCTTAACTTGTTTTAGTGATTAATATCTTATCTAAGGACATGTTTATCCATCTAATAAGATGTAATATCGTACCCCTGTAATATACTCAGCTTACTTACCTTCGAAGAAACCTCGCAATTAATGCATTTATTTCATCAATTGGATTGGTGAAGTAATCTTCATATCAAGATCAATTGGCTCTCCTACCGAAAATATATTCACATAAATTCTTTTTTACTACGGTAAACTCATAAAAATAGTGGTTAATGTGATTATTCAGTTTGTGCCTAGGCATGACAAAACATTCCCACGATTTAACGAAAAAATGAGTTCTCTTCCTTATATTTTGTTCATATCTTTGGAAAATAAGGTATAAGTTTCTAGCATGGTGAAGCTACCCAAGGTATTTATATTTTCACGTTTAATAAACTCCCATATGCGTAAACAACATAAACGAGTGCTTCAGATACGTTGTTGAGGATGGAACATGAAGTACAATAATTCTCCTTCTAGGGGATTTAGGAGTGCAGTAAGAAAAAATCAATGGACTTATTTACATCCTGCTGTGTATTCATCTCATGTAGGAAAGGAAGAGATAGTGTCCGCGCTGAATATTTAGGCTGCAAATCTTTCAGTACGATTGCGGGTTAGATAAGGCAGTGATCTCGCAAAAGACTGGAGATTTCAGGAAAGGAAGTCCCACCCGAATGAAGGGAAGAAAGGAAGCGGGCAAATGACGGAATTATAGAAGTGTGCAAAGCTACTTAACAAAAGGGATGATAGGACGGTAGAAGAAGTTAAAAATGGGCACTCCATGAAAAGGTAGCGGGCGGAGTGGATGGGAAAAGGGAATGTGCCGAGTAAGAATGGATTCGCGTTGAAGTTTATGGGGCAGTCCAGGTGTCTTTCTTTGAGGATCGAAGGGAATAAGATTTCAGTACGAGTAAGGGTGTTGGCGTGAAAAAATTGGGAGCAGTTGTCTACGTAGAGCTTTGAACGTCTTCCAATGTCTCTGTGCGCGAGAGATTAAAAAGAAAAAGTCCAAACGTCCAAATTCGTGGTGTTTCTCTACTCACGTCTCAGCAGACTCGCCGATGACCTGGATCAGCAAGAGAAGGCGGCACAAGACGTTGGGCGTACCTTTGTATTGTTTATTAATCCGTGAAGACGCACAAAATTCTTCATGATTTATTTTATTTTGAAGTTAATTCCCATATTTTTGGGCGGATTCTTAATTTGAATTGCATCAACTTGTTTCTTTTATTTTCAATGAAACCGATTCATTCAATTTTGAGCGATTCTACATAATATTTTCTATTTTATGGCGTCAATTTAACTTTAGATCATCTTATATTTATATTGAGCCACCTAATGAGATAAAAATACTAACTTCTTAGGGTAGTAGCGGAATATTTATTTGAATAGCAATGTGTGAATGCAATTTATTTTATGACCGCGCGCATCTTTTTACATCGAGTACGTGACTTTTAATTTTCTGCGTTATGATTGTAAATTTATTTCCATCTGCCCAGACGCATATTTTTCTCGATTTATTACTCACTACGAAACAGATGTATATGCTCCCTAGACATATTCTAAAAGATAAAAGATTCTGTTTCTAATTTATCCTGTGTGTATACTCCAAAAGATTGTTTTCAAGTTACTGCTGTGTACGAAAAATAGGCAATTTACACTCGGCCGGGTTTCTAAATATTAAAAGACATAGAGAGTTTAAAGTTAACTTAGTTGCTTTTGCTAATAATATTCAATGATTATTTGAAATAGGCGAATATAATAGAGCCTATTTATTTTCTTTCTGTTAAAAAATTTGCATATAATGTATATATAAGCTTAAAATCGGTGCCATGTAAGGGGATTTTACCTTTTGTAATTGATACGTTTTTATGGTACCAAAATAAGAAAAGTTGGCAACATTAAGGTCCTTCATTGTGAAAATAGATTGAAGGACTCATTAACCCGTAAGTAGGTCATTTAAAAATTGAATTTTGGCGAAACAGCATGAATAAGTAAAAATAGAAAAAATAAGTGTAAACAATTAAGGGTAGTATGGCTTGTTACTTGGTACATAAATATTAAGAAATGAACAAAGCAAAAGTTAGTTTTAATTTAATGGTAACCGTAAAATTGAAATAATTTGAGACACATGATTTCAATTTTACGAAATTGAAATACTTGACTTTTTTTGCAACGACAACCGACTAATACTAAGACCACCAGGTATCCATAAAAACATTTTTGTTACATTCACCGAATACAGCCATTTAATTCTACGGGCAAAGATAACGAAATGCTTTCCTCAGATGATTGTTTGGTTAGCATGAATCGAGCAGAGACAGTGGGGAACATGGACATGTCATGGCGTTCGTTACTCAATTCTGAAACGGAATTACGCTCTTGTGAACGTCCGATGCTCTTTACATTTAATCTTTTATGCTAGACAAGACGCATGGACGTATGTGGTGATTAAAACTGTAATTGGCTGATGTTGCAGAGTTTAATTGAATAGCTTATTCAGCTTCCAGGCATGCTTTTACTCTAGTTACCTATTTTTTATTTCTCCCCGGCGTAACGTTGCTCACTCCCTCGCAGAATCGAGAACCACACAACCACGGTAAATCCTTTCATGGTGATGTTAGAAAATGCAACCGTTTTCCCGTTAATTAAATTGCCAATTGAGAGCTATTCGAGCAGGAGGAAGCGGTGAGGGACACTACTGAATATCTAAGCTGGGGTTTTACAAACGAAACCGAAGTTATCTCCGCGTGTCCTTTTGTTTCTCTCTCCGCGACATGAAGTGGACCCTAGGGAAAAACGCACGGAAGTTTACTCTTGGAATTAAAACTCTCCTTCATAATTGTAAGTTAGCATTTGTCAGTAAATAGTCGGGCAGTGATTTCAGCCAATCTCTTATGGTCTAAGTGATTAAATTAAACCGGGAAAGTCCTAATAAGCTTATTTATAACGACAAGTGTCTAGCATCTTGATTGGCGATGAAATGTTGAAGACTGTGATAGAAGAGAGAACGTTAGGCTAGCAAGACATTAGAAAAACGTTAGGCATGTAGAAAGAAATGAAGGGGGTTAGAAAGTTCGTGAAAATGAAAAAGGGTATATTGTAGTGTCGTGTGTCAGGTTGTATTTCATTTATATTTTATGAACATTGAGTAATGTAATTGTTGTGTGTTTATACACAATTATTCGTAATTAATTCACTCAAATGTTCAGAACCGAAAATAATTCCAAATTCCAATGATTTCATTCATCTGACTTTTCAATTATGAAGCTTGATGAAGTTTCATACATCCAATTTTGCATAGCTATAAAGATTAATAAATAGCATGTGCATACCAGTTAGCATAGTTTTGGAAATAAGAAAAACAAATCCCATATTACATTGTTGGCAAAATAAATTTGCTATAAATATATAGCAAATAATTTTTTCAATATTAAACCTCATATGGTTGTTATGTTGATAATTTGCTTTCTAACATTTCTTCGCATTCAAAATAGAACATTTTTAGGAAACAGGTGGTGTATACCAAATTTTTAATTCAAAACTTTTTAACATTTCTCTGATAAGCTCTATGGTCACATCTTTGGCGTTAATAAAAACAATGCAAAAGACTTGTGCTGATGCATACTTAGGGTAAAAGACGTTGAAAAACAGACTGCATAGGTATTTGTTTGTATTATTCTTAGATTCTCTCTTGCTAAAATTACTCAAACATGGAGAAATCAACGAGAAAAATACATGTAAAAAAGTCTCATTTGGATAACTTTTGAACTTACTAGAGGTTATTCATATATTACCCTCATTTATGTTCTCTTCATCTTCAGATTCCAGAAGGTTTTGCTTGCACTATTTTCCCGACTAAATGCACAATAGTTAAATCGTCAGACTTATATTCTTTTAATGGTAACATGTTGTTCTCAGTATTAAAGAAAATGCTGTCGGCCTGCCGTATTTTTTTTGCCAGAAAGCAGCTTGGTTATTTAAGTTATTATTTACCAAGTTGTACTCAAATATAAAGCCTAAGACCCCACGCCGATATTACCAGACTGGATGACAGATCCAGAAATGCTCCGGGGTGTTCTCTTCTTGAGGCATAAATGCATCGTGGCACCCACTTTCAGTCCCCTTCTGGGTACATTGCAGCTATGTTATGCAGGGGGATCTTTGCATCCAATATCCGTGCGCGGCGGCCTCCCCGATCAAACTAACCCGTGTTCCCAGCGTGTCGATAACCCCTCCCTTAGCACCATCTCTCCACTCCACTCGCCCTCTAAGACCATACCCCATGGGACTTCGCATGCCATTCATTTCTTAACTCCAGAGAGGGAGATATTTTGCCATAATTGGATTTCTCTTTGATAAGGGTTTTAACGAAGGAATCCAAATTAAGTTTATGGCCAAAGAGAGAAGATGCCACATACCTCCTTTCCTCCCTCCCTCTCCAAATAATCTCTAAAAATCTTCCTTACACCCTTTCGCCGAAGGGGCAGAAGAGAGAGGAACGGGCAACCAATCGCCCCAAGGCCGTGGCAATTCCCTCCCCTTTAAGAATTTTTGCCACAGTGTAATTCGGTCTGCAAAGAAAATGTTCACGTTTTCATTTTGATCATTTGCTCTGAAATGAGATCATTTTCCAGAATGTGGTGTCGTATTTGGAGAAAGCCTTTGCAAGGCGGTCAATCTCTCCATTTATTTTCATTATTTCTCGGGAAATAATGCCGAGAAATGGGCATTTGACATGGCATATTGATGTTACTCCGGCACAGCTGTTATTTATAAAATGTTGACACTTATCGGATTTCCTTTATCTTTGGGGTTAAACCCTGTTTCATATTTATTTGTTACTCCTTTGTTTTTTCCATCAGTAGTTGACTTCTCTTGAGGTTCGTATCAATTCGTTTATATACACGATTGGTTTCGAAATACTTTATCTCTAAAGACAGGGTACGACAGTGTGCAGAAAATTGTCGAAAGATATAAAAACCTTGATATAGCTTCTATTTACCTCAACTGCTCCGAAAGGGAACGGCTTTGAGGGTATTAAGCAAATGATTGATAGATAAAAACATGACATTTCTTTCTTTAATTATGTTTCTTTTGGAGGGGTTACTTTCTTTACGTTTCATTAATTTGTTGGTATAAAAACGGCATATTTTAAAAGTACACGTTAGGTTCAAGTTTCACCTAATGAAAACATGAAGGAGAAATTTAGCTACTATATTATCATTGTAAGGAAAATACATTGTGATGAATTTCAGCCCTCTATTCGAATGTATTGCCTAGTTTTCATTGACCATCAATAGACTAAATCACTCGCGAAGTTGTGAATTGAGGAGTAGTTGGATGCTATTTGGGCTTTCAGGAGAGTGATCAATAATTATTTGAATGTATCATCAATCTGGGCTTAGTAAGTTTACAGAATGCCCTATGAGTCTGAAGTTAACTCTGACCCATTCAACGGCCGGTTATTAGCATTGGTAGAAATTCTCTCAGTAATGTGTCCAAGTCCAAAAATAAAGAGCACCGGTGAAAACTCTGTTACTGACTGAATTCGAAAACTTATCACCACTAAATTGGTCATGGGTCATAATGTTTAAGTATTGAAATGGGAATTCAGTGCTAAGGATGGTATGCATTACCATACAAATCATCCAGGACAGTACATCGAAACTCTGTGACTCCAGATTTCACGCCTCCGGTTTTTGTCTAGTACGGCATCAGGTTAGAAATTTTTCGGTACGAATCATGTGCAATTATGTCCGTTCAATTAACATCCTCTTTGGATAATTTTAATAAGCGCGATATTTGTTAGATTTCGTATCGTTTGTGTTTTGAAAAAGTTTTTACCAATAGGTATTTTCTCTTTTCAGATATGCCAATGGTTTCTTTGAAGATGGGCAGCAGTCTAAACCCCAACGACATTAAAGAAGGGGATGACGTATACTTTGAGTGTAACATCAAGGCAAATCCCAAGGCATACAAGCTGGCTTGGTATCATGAGGTAAGTTAATTTTCAAGTGGTCATCTATTCCCTTTGCTAGACGTGAAAAGCAATTGAAATGATATGAAGTATTGCAGCAATTTTGTCTTTGAGATTATCCCGATCACATTTAATCTTTCATTTTAATGAAGATGGTTTTGCTAGATATTACGTACGTATGATTCAAAGCTTTCTTTCAAGGACTAAGTAATTCAAATTTTAATGATTTATTGAGCCATATTATTACTTAAGAATCTGTTTCTAAGGAGTAATTGATGAAATGCGTCAATTGAGAAAATTCCAAAATCAGATTCTAAAGTCGGAAAGGCGCTCATAATGATAATCTTCTGTCAGCGCAGTCTTGCAATATTTTGTAATCATTCCAGAATTACTGGTTGTTTTAAATAGAAATACTTGTGAAATCCTTTCAGTGCTCTTGAAAGTCAGAAACGAATTTTGGATGGTTTCCGATCCTGTAAAACTTTGATATTTGAAACCGTATGAACTGCTTAATACTAACCCTCTCTATCTCTAGAAATCAAATGCCTCTACGAAGTCAATAAATATACTATTAACATTCGTATTTTTACATATAACTGATTTAATATCTTGATAACTAACCTTAGGATTGATAAATATCTCTTTGATACGTAATATTCTTACTATGCCAAAAATCAGACGATGCCAAAATAATAAATCTCGGGCTTTATGAAGTCAAACCTATGATAGTTTAAAAAATGCACCCAAAATCTATGAAATGGAAAAGACTTCTCTCTGTCTAAGTTCGAACTAATGATTTGCATCAAACTGTAACCATATCATACTGTGAATGACTTCGATGTATATTCTTTTTTTACTTAAAATAAATGTAAAATGGAGAAATGGCGCTCATATGCATACGCTTCTTAAGACGCTATGGTTTATTATCAAATACGTTGCTTTGCTGACGATTCCTATTTTCCCGAGCTCTCTCCTCGTCCAACCAAAAACGCGTGTTAAAACTTTAAACGCAGTTATTAACTTTTTCCAGTGATGTAAACTGATAAATAATTTTATTTATGTTACCGTACAAGCTAACACCAGGGTGTCTGACGGAGAATGACTGCACACAATGTCACATGTAGAATGTTAAAACTAGTAATTTATTCGTGTTATTGCACGTAATTATTATATGTAAGAGATCTGTAACTTCATATCCGAATAGCTTAAGCAATAGAACTTTAAAATAGTTTTACTCGTTGTAAACGTAATGAAAGAGTTGTACTCCGAAATTTCAGCTATATTTCTACCACATAAATTGTAATGAATAAAGAAGAACGTAACACATTGTATTTTGCCGGCAAATTTGAAATACAATCTGTAAATAATGGAACCCAACGATAAAATATATTAGATATGAGACAAGCCTAGCTGCACCGAGTGAAGTAACATTTTTTGAGAATGCAAATATTTGGCAACCGCCTGCTTGCAAAACCTACCCAATCAATGCCCCTGTACTTGGCACTATTGATAGTACGTAAATACTTTATCTGGGAATGGAAATAATGTGATTTTTTCTCATAAACAGGGCAAAAGAATCAGTTTATAATTTTATTGCTTAGAGTTTTTGAATGCATATATGTAATCCCGGATTGTTATCTTGAAATATTATGTCATCGTACAAAGTTAGTTGAAATGTTACTAAATACTAACAAGAAAAATAAAATTGTGTTATTCATGCCATTTTTTGCTAAATTAAGTCAAAAATCAAAATTTATGGGTCGGTTGAAGGTTTAATTAAAAATAGCAATTTTCCACAAAATAAAGTTTAATGCGACCGGTTTCAATGTTACTACATCATCATCAGGTCGCATTAAACTTTATTTTTGTGGGAAATTGTTATTTTTAATTAATCATGATATTCCACCATATCACGCCTGAAACGTCTCTTTTTATCGGTCGAAGGTTTATTGAGAAGCTCTATCCCCCCTCTTGTAGTATATTATTTCTTTTTTCTTTGTCAATACTAGGACTTAATATGCCATTGGTATTTCACTTCTCGTAATTATTTGCATAGTGCAGAAACATATGTCGTAAAGAGTAATACCCTTAGGTCAAATGCTTGGAAGTAATGACAGTTATAATATAATTTGTGACTGAAAATCGCTATTTCTGTCAAAGAAGAATATAAAATGACTCAATAAATGTAATGATAATGAAAATATGTAAGCATTAAAAAATGTACAGGCAGAATCCACAATAAAAGCTCATAACGCCATTTGAATTAATTTTTATAAAAATCGAACGTGTCAAGTTTATTAGCACCCGCGCCGACACACCCAATGCTGCGGCATTATCCATTAACCATTAAGATATTGAGAAAGATTGCCAGTGGGAATTGCATTGAATATGCTAATTATTGACACTATTTTACTAATCTTGAATGCTTATTTATTGAAAGATATCCTTGGATCTATATACACCCAGTCGCGGGTTGTTAAGAATTATCCATACTAATGATGTAAGGTGGGACTTTCCACGGGCGTTAATCGTTAATCAAGGGCCCAATTGGTACCTTTGTAATGATTTCAATATTTCTTGGAGATATCGAGTATCCACGGCCTCTCGTCAAAATATATCCTAATATTCAACCCTTGGCGTAATTCACTTCGTATTTCTTTCTTTCACGGTGCTTAGTATTGGAAAATTCACGTGGAAATACATAATCTCTAGAAGTTAAAATATGAGGAAAATCATGGCGATTAGAATAACAATGTTTATGTTATCGTTACAAATTTCTGATTTAAACCGAGCCACGATGATCAGGTTTTACGATGCTCAATCCCCTTAGGTATCTATGGGCAAATCTGTCAAAAGTTACTAACATAATCACTTCCAAATTGGGCGCTTCATGAAAGGGGAGTGTAAAAAAAACGAAAGCGAAAAGGCATCGCGAATCCGCGGAAACTGAACCATGGTTCTACCAACCGAGGGAGAGATGAGGGGTTTGGGCGGGAGGATTTTTTTTCCCGTGACCGATTATCCCTGTTGCCCGGAGCGATGTCGGTCCAATGTGACAGCTTATTCCCCCTTCCCCGCAGCTTTTTAATCCGATGGTGGGAGGGAAGTCAGACAGGCCATCATGTCAACGCTTCCCTTAAAACTATGACACAGGGAGTGGGGTGCCCTCAGCAATGATTCGAGGGCCTCATATATATCGACCTCGCTTTGATAACTTGTTGCCGCACAAAGGAATCAGCCGTAAGGCTTCTAATAAGTAAAGTATTGACATCTCAGTTCCTCGATGTTGATGTTTAAAGATTTCACCATGAGTAGTAATTGCCTCCTAATCTCTCTATACTACTGAGGCACTTATGAATTAACGACAGCTATTAACTCGTTCCTGAAATCAAGCAAATATTTATTCAATGTCCAATTTGAACCCGCAAAATTCCTGTTTTTCAACCAGCTCAGCATATTTGTGCTCCACTCGAGCATATATTTTCTACTTATTTGGTTAAGCTTTGGTATTATAAGACCCTAAAAATGGCTCGTAATATTCAGAAATTTTAATGTTAATACTTAACTTGTCATTCTAGAGCAAATCCTCAAAAATTTTTCTTTGCTCGATGCTTCCAAGAACCATTTTCTTTTCCTAGAGAAAATTTTATGTCAAAGAGTACCCGCGTAAATTGTTATCGTAAATTTTAAGTGTGCTTTATTGTATATCTTCAGTCGCCATTAAATATTATTAAAATATAAAGTTTGGCAAACTATTGGCTAGTTTATAAAATGAGGATCCATTGAAACCCACCGGTCACTTGATTACGACTTCACACTTTACCAAAATGCCCAAATTATATCAAAGTGATATTTTTGAAAATATCATCAAATATGCGAGTCAAATTTCCGAAAAATAGTTTTTCTTGTACCTCAATCATGCCAGAAATTGGGAAAAAGGGCCAAGGAGATGGATTACTAACTTACATTTGGATCTTAGGATATGTATAAGGGTGTATTTTGATTAAATTTATGCCTCATTTATCATCTTATTACGAGCTTTCGCCAATACTTTAATACATTATTTTTCAATCAAATTATTTTTAACCGTGAGGCAAAATATCAAGTGATTTTCCTGGAAACATTTCTTAGCGAAAAAACATGTTTTAAACGGAAAATTCTATTAAAGTCTATTCATATGGGTAGTGGATAGATTATATGAGCTAGCACTTGCTCATGAATTTAGAAAGCAACTTGACAAGTGATTCAATGAAACGTTTTACGGGAAACTTTACAGTGAGCAACAGGCATTACGCATTCCATTAGCTTTTTAGTCTCGTCCGGCGTAGCCGATGCATATCATTCAGCGGGGCCTTCTCTGCGTTCTCTGCCCACATGCGTGTTATTCGGTCGGGCGGGAAAGTCGACGGGGGCACGCAGCGGCAAAAGCCCGTTAAAAGGGTTGTGTAGCACTCTTTCGAGGCGCACGACGTGGGGCGAGACAATGAAAAATCAAACACGCCTCCACTCAGGCGTGTAAAACATTACCTTCGCTGTAAAATTAGAGTTTGCTGGTGTGTGGGAAGAGGGAATCTCTGGGGAATGAGAGGCCATGGCTCGGGGTGCGCCATCTCTCTTACCATCCTCCCTCTCATTTTACACGACAACGCTTTCAAGGTTTTTATTTTCCACACTGTCGCCACTCTCACTCATTCTGTGTTTTTTCTCTCTCCCACCTCCCGTTCCCTTCCTCTTCGCCCCCGCCTCTCCCATCCATCTACCGTTGGATCGACAGGGGAGAGAGATTGTCCACAATGTTTCCGCGGGTGTCATCCTCAGCGACCAGTCCCTCGTCCTGCAGGGAGTCACGCGGAACAGCGCGGGAGACTACACGTGCCTGGCGGCGAACACGGAGGGGAAAGGCTCCAGCAACCCCGTAGCGCTACGCGTAATGTGTAAGTACTCCAGCCCTCGGCCCGACATATCACACACCCACACACTCAATGCATCACAACCATCACCCCTTCCCCATTTCCATACTTCTCCTTCCGATTTTCTCTCTCTGACCTCCATCTCATCGTTCTCTGCCCTCGGGATGTATTCAACCTACGTATGAAGGAATGCCATACTGCCTAGTACAGATCGGCATCCAATGACCGAAATAGTTCTTGGAATTATTTATTTATTTCATGTAATATTTTTATATAAGGTCACTTTTTAAATTTGAAAACAATCTTCTTTTTTCTAATACCCTGGCCGAATCTGAGGCTTATTTGCTAAAACTACCTGTAGTTACGATGCTTCCTTATTTTCGCGATGCGAAGACGCCTATTAACGAATAAATCGAAATAAGTTCATTTTTACTTTTCTAAATTTGATTTTGTTTCTTAGTTTGTGTCAAATTACAAATGAAGGCATTAATTAGGTTTTGTAAATGACGTGTATCTATGATACTCGGTGAAATGGTGGAGTGTATGAACCTGGGTTGTGTAAGACTTTCTTCAATAATGATAATGGTTTTTGTATTTACAAACCTATGATAAAAAAAACCTGTATCCAATGTAGAACTCAAATCACTTATATATATATATATATATATATATATATATATATATATATATATATATATATATATATATATATATATATATATATATATATATATACACACACACACACACACACGAGGGTCATCCGGAAAGTAGTACCCGTTCGTGAATTAAAGACACAAAAGTAAATATTAACAAACATAAAAAATTTTATTTGAAAGAGGATACTTTAAACTACTTCTCAACATAATCTCCAAGCAAATTAAGGCATTTGTCATAACGTGTGACAAGTTTCTGTATTCCTGCTGCATAGTCCTTCGCCGCCAGCTCATTGAGATACGCGAGGGACCCATCTTGCACAAATTTTTGCATAATGCAGATGGTGTTTAACAATTTCATGAACAATTGTTCGAGAAACATTGGGAAAATGCTCACAGATGTCATCAATTGTGACGCGCCGATCGTTCCTCACGAATTCGTCAACTGAGCTCACCAGTTGGTCTGTAATGACAGACGGTCTCCCCGAACGCTCATCGTCGTGTGTGTTCCCCCTCCCCATGTTGAAGTTGCGACACCACCGCCGAACAGACGACTCGTCCATTACATTGTCTCCATACACCTCCTTTAATTGGCGATGAATATCACATGGGCGAACGTTTCTTGCATTGAGGAATTTAATCACTGCCCTCACTTCACAACTGGCGGCGTTCTCAATTTTTTTAAACATTGTAAACAATCACAGAAACAACACAGGCAATGCTAGCGTCACGCAACTTGGCTCAGAGAAGGCAGACAAGCCACTGAAGCTATCTGACCTCGTCCAGCGGCTACTCGCGTCGTCAGCACTTCATGCGGCACGAACGGGTACTACTTTCCGGATGACCCTCGTGTGTGTGTGTGTGTGTGTATATATATATATATATATATATAAGGGACATGAGACATAATTTACCAAATTGAGACCAATTTACCTTACTTAATTTTGGCCATGAGCTAAAAAATATCACCTTTATGGTTTTTATTTGCCGATTACAACTCTGAATGGAAAGGTGAACTAAAATATCACATATTTTAGATAACGGAGATACATTCGGACAACAAATATCAACTGTCGCAGGGGCCGAGACGGCCTGGGGAGCTTTGAAATCATACCAGTGGATCAGTGGCGAAAGAAACATTTATTAACCCTCAGTTGCCATGGATTGGCATTGCCATCGTACTCACTTGTAGCGCGAGAGAGAGAGAGCGAGAGACTGGTACGCTGGGATGCACGAGCGGGCGGCGGTGGGCGCTGGGGAGAGTCGGCAGACGCGGTCACGGCAAGCGTATCCAAGTCGTCTGTCGAGGGGCGGTGGGGTCTGGAGAGAGTCGGCAGACGCGGTCACGGCAAGCGTATCCAAGTCGTCTGTCGAGGTGCGGTGGGGTCTGGAGAGAGTCGGCAGACGCGGTCACGGCAAGCGTATCCTAGTCGTCTGTCGAGGGGCCTTCGGATCGTCTTGCACGCAGTCACGGCGAGCGTAACTAAATCGTACAAGACGCGGTCACGGCAAGCGTAACCCGGCGAATCCTGGTGACCGCGGCAGTGCGTCCGTTTAAGTATGATTTTCGGGCCGACCCTTGCCCTCCGCCGTGCGCCATCCTGGTCCATTCTGCACGGGACCTCCCCCGCCACCCGTGTGCGTCAGGGCGGCCATTGCCCCCTTATCTGCGCTAGTCATACCCCCGCTCTTCCTGGTATTGAAGACCGAATGAGTAGGAGCGGGTGGGTATCGGAATATCGAGGGGGTGTCTAGCATCCACTCGACACAACTATGGTTGGTAAACATTGGGCAGATTCTATAAATAATGGTGTTTTCTGAGGTTAGTCGTAAGAGTGTAATAAAAACTCGAAAATGCTGGTCAATTTTCATTTTCTTGCACTTGGGCTCACTTATTGATATAGCATATCTGATGGAAACTTTCCTTGGACTATAATACAGTATCTCTTATCTTAAAGTGTCAAGTTTGTCATCACTTTAACAACTTAGTTGAATTATTTCAGAATTAGGTATTTCCTTATTGAGGGCTTTATACTTTTCTTATGATAATTTTTACGAATTTTTTATAATTTTAAAAACTCATAATGCCTATTGTTATATTAGGATATACAAGTATATGTCTAGGTATACGTTCAGTGTATAATATACACGCAGAAAGAACGTGTACCTGAAGTAAAAAAATTAAGTTTCTTCTGGAGTATTTAATTCCTCAAATTGTAGTAATATTTTTTGTCCTCATAGCAAGCGATTTACCAGGCTTAAAAAATTGATTATAAAATATTGATTTAAAAATATTTTATAATAAATTTATTATTTATTAATTAAATAAAAATCCGGTTCCATTTCCCGCCATGTCTTCAAATACATATTTGCAAGGACATTTAATATTAGATTGACGTTATATTTATGCATTGGCAAACATTTATTTATATTTTATTTCGTACAGGGAAACGTTCTCTCTGAAATTCCAGCATTTAGTATTCGCTGGTTATCATTTATAATCTCTTGTAAATGATAATCAGCCTTCTCTTCAAGTTATCATGCAGTTTGGGTTTTGGGCCATGGAAATACTTGTTTAAGCCAATTGTTATTTATATAATTCCAAATTTAAATGTGTATTTTTAAAAAATGTCTATTCTGCTTTTATTGCGTGAGTTAAGATATTATGGTAATAGCAGATGATTCGGACTTTAGAAATTAATATTTAAAAAAAAGCATTCTGAAAAGGTATTGAAGGTAAGAAATTTTCTTTATAAAAATTAAGAATGTTTCGTTTTAGGAATGCGATCTAGTTGACTCATAGAATATGGGATGCATTGACCGTTGGATCCTTTTGTTATATGCCGAGGCGCATTTACACTCCAAGGTGCCTAAGCGGTCCACATTTCTGCAATCTAATCAAAATAGAGTGAAGATAGAAATCAAGCTGAGCCTCTAGTGCTCTCCATACAAAACTCGTCTATTATTGTCAGCTCCATTTAAAAATTCATCTCCATTGGCATTATATTCAATTAACTGAGGAGAAGAACTATCAATACCATGCTTCCGATTTCCATAAAATTTAAATGCGCACGCACACTGTATTTTTTCGAACTTTCAAACTAGATTAACATTTGCATTCCCTGATACTCCACCTTGTGAAATATTGAATAATATTCTGATTGGATATGGTTTAGAATAAAGGTTTGTTTCTTAAAAGATTTTTCTTTAGCTTAACTCCATCTTCTAAATTTTCCTCTCTAATTCTCATTTCATTTTTTCAGTTAAACTCTTGAAAAATTTCTCATGGATAACGAATAATAACAATATAAATTAATTTGAATAACCAGAACGATAATACGTTATTAATTACATCAGGTAAATTAATAATTTTTTTTTACAAAAGGAAGGGACCTTTTGCTTAAGGAATACCATGAAATGTCAATGATTTTCATGCTGTGAATGCTTCAAAATAATGCTCTTCTCTTTTAGTAGTTTGTTTTTAAACACATACTTCTGAGCAAGTGATATTTATGCTTACGTGATTCTTTAAAACGATAACTCGTTGGGGGATTATAGAATGCAGCTACTAAATGTTCTAGTGTTCACAAAGGTTTGTCATTATCTCTTTCTGCTCCACTTTCAAAACTCTCATTAATAGTTGTAGCACATGGGGCCTTTTTTTACAAATGGAGAGCTTTTTAGCTGAGTAATTCAACTGAAATAGTAGAGCTTTTCAATAAAAATAAGACCTTAATTCTTTTAACTTGGATTCTTCAGGCTTAACTTATATTAAAGCGTCAAGGGCTAATAATTATTCTGGGTTTATCCTTTACGTTAGCTTTTATAATATGTATGAAAATTAAAGTAATCATATCATCATTATGTCTTGGCAATTTTGAATTATTTAACTTCATTTTATTTTTCTGACGTTATAAATCATGGAGGGTTTTCAAAATCAGTTTCCACCTCTATAATAGAATATTCAAATGTTGCTTTCAATGTGTCTGTGTGTTTATACGTATTTTTATAAAAAATAGACAATAATGCATATTTAATTGAAGTAAAATATGATTTAATAATTAATTTGCAGTTTATTGTTAAATATGATAAATATCGATGTTCAGGTTATCTTGTGTTCAATGATTCATACATAAAGAGGAAGTTTTTGATTTTTTATTTTGATTAAGGTAGTTTCCATTTCTTAATTTGCCATTAGCAAACGTACTTTCAAAATTTTCTTTAACAAATCAAGTTAAATGTAATGTAAAGATTTATAATTGTTTTAATCCTCAATAAATGTTGCTTGTGTAATTTTAGATACTTTAATATATTCAGTCTCAGATTAATGTAGCCAAACAACCCAGTACGGAATTAGTTCCTGGGTTTTCAAACTAGCTACGTAGATGATGAAAGAAAAGACTGCTTTTCAAATTAGAATTTATTTTATTACGACCTAGGTTTCCCTTACAGCGTAACACCTTCACCTGAAGATGTTACACTATAAAGAAACCTAGGTGTTAGTAAAAATAATTCTATTTAGAAAAGCAAAGTGCCTTCTTTCATCATGAAATAATACCCCCATTTTACGCCTGAAATTGTGTCATTTACGTACGTAGTTGCTCTAGGATTACTCTATCTATCTGTGAGAGTCTAGAGAGTTCCACAGTTTCAGTAATTGATAGAAAAGGTAATGTTTAAAATGATTCCATGGTGAACCTTAGTAAAAAGCGTACGTGGCGAGGTGATATCTGATGAATTTCTCTCTTAAGTTTGAGCTATTTCAAAAATTTTAATGCTGTACAGTTCAGTGAGTCAGTCAGTCCTTGGAGAATATTAATTTTAATTTTCCTGTAGCTCTAATGCAAGACTTCATCGTTTTTTGAAAAACAGTTTTTGTTCCGGAAAAGTCTCGCCGATACAGTCGCATATTCACGTTAATATAAATAGATTAACCTGTGCAGTGATTCAGTAAGATGTTCCTTGAAACGGAAAACCTCATTCATCACCGAGGGTGACACTCAGTGGTAAAAAATACACATTTGCAGGATTACGTCCTGCAGTGTTGAGTGTATATTTTTTAAATTCTTGGCAAGTTGCACCAGAGCTTATGAGATCAACTATCGTTTAAAAAATGTAGCCCCTTGGTCACCCCAGATAAAAGCCCTAAATGGGTTACCTTTATCGAAATATTTTTAAACGTAAAAAAAAGCATATAGTAGATGCTGTTTACGATTTTCAACCATAGTATTCTCCCGCTGACGTAAGCCGCAGCATACTATACGCACCAATACCAATCCTGGGTTATACATTATTCTTCTCTCATTTTTATCAAATGCTTTTTTCTTTTCACACGAGTCCCACAATAGTATTCCCAAACCTTCACCCCCCCCCCCCTCGCCCCCTAAATGTCCTTCCAAGCTCCACCTCTCATCCTCCCCTCCTTTCCATCAACCCAACGAAGGCTGCGCGCCCACCCCGGGAATCCCGGTCCCGAACCATGGGCCCGATTCTCATAGAACCCGGTCTCCTGGCGCCGCACGTCCATTTCCCCGTGAAGCGTTGGCCGCCCGCCAGTCGTACCGGTTCGGCGGGCTACGGTCCCGCCAGGATACGGCTCCATTATTATTATTATTTTTTTATTCTTCCCATTCTCCCACTCAGTCTTCTCAAATCTGTCCCCCTCCAATTCCAAACCTCAAACTTCTCTACTTTTTCTCTCTCTCTCCCTTTCGTCCCGTAACCTTCGAGCGATTCCGCCCGGCGCCAACTTTCGTGTGCAATTTTAACTAAAAAAAACTCCTACGCCCACTGCTGTATTGTTGAATTTGAAACCTTCTTCCGCGAATATCTTCGCACACAGTTTCTTCACGTTTCATCTCGTGTGTCAATATTACCTAAATTCCTTTTTTTATAGAATTGGTATTATATCCATTACGGAATATTGCGTCTTCGGCATGTATTGATTTCCTGGAGGCAGTTAATGGTGTGGAAACTCTCCAGTAGTCCATGCGTGAAGTTCGACCCAGCTCATGTCCCACATATAATCTTTTCATCCGAAAGCTCCGATGACTTACATAATTCTTCGCAATAATACAAAATGTACGGAGAAATCTATTTCGTAACAATCAGAGGCACTCATTTATGTCCTAATGAAATTTGATTCTTTGCAATGCCCGGTCCAGTTGTCCTATTTATGTAATGTTCCGTTAAGGATAAATCGAAATTTTTCTTTATTACATTTTGCGCGAAATATGTTCGGAGGTTTGGTGACGGTCGCCAAAAAAATACATTTGTATAAAATGGATTGAAATAATAGGTCAAATAATAATCAGGCCGTATACGTTTCTGTTGGTACTTTATTTTTGAAAGAATTTGAAGGAGTAGAGCAAAGGTTAATATTAATTTTCGACCATGTAGAAGAAAATTAATCGTTGCATATACAGAACAACACTTTTTTTGTAATTATGGCCATATTTGGAAACGGAAGAATTGAAAATTCTATCGTCCCACATGCATTTTTTTGAGCGCCTATTTCAGTTAATTTATCATGTATTTGTTACTATTAGCATAAGTATCATTTTAAATGTAATGTTTTTTTATTTTATAATTCTATTTATACATAGGAAAATTTTACTGAAAATAATGATTACCAGTATAGTGTATTGTATTTCAATATATGTATATATCCCGTAGTGTATTCCTCTGATGTCATTCATGGCATGCTTTTCGATGTAATTAACGCCCAGACATGATTACCCTGTACTTATTCCTGGCAATATTATCTTCGGTAAACTAAACATCTTAAAGACATATAGAAGTATTCCCTTTTCCAGCTTCTATTCACCATAGTCCTCTCACCCTAATATTTTTGAATTGGTTAGGTTTAAAATAATAATCATAGCGTAACCATCAAAGTACTAATTAAATCTCTATGCCATATTTAATTTTGGTACCTCTGTAATGTTTCTGTTTGCATTTATTTGCATAGTATTACGCAAATAAATGCAAACAGAATTCTCTTTATTTCTCCGTCTGAAATTCTCCAAGTCATTCCTTCTTTAGCCATTTAACTCTGTCTCTCATTGCGGCTGACTTAATGCCGTGGTACTCTGTTGAGTCTCCCATCCTTGATGAGGGAGGTAGTTTCCTGATAACTCGTTCTTCTTCACCTCTATTCCTGAGCGCATAAATAGTTCTTCACCGCCATTTCGACTACAGCTAGAGAGGGAAAAATATCGTTTATGACTGCTGAATGCAAACTTCCAGCTTGCTGTTGTCTTCACGTAATATTCAAAGTTCGTCGATCATTTAACGGCCTGTCTCTCGCAAAAGAGGGCGCAGCGAACGGCGGACTTCCTCAAACTTTGATCATTTCACTGTTCATTGTCTCCCCATATCCCAATTTACAATGGAACCCTTAGGCTCCGTCTGAATGCATTGCCGTTGCCCTTTCAGCGCATCGCAGCTGCTTTTGAGGGTTTTATTTGTTTCATATAAATTTTTCATCGGTCGGAGTCCTTGATTTTAAAAACCGCAAGGTATAATCACCAAGCATTTTTAGGAATCAGAGCAAGATGGTACCAAACTTAAATTTCTTTTATTTGTCTTAAGATGAAACATTTTAGTGTTGTGCTAGGTTGATAGGAGAATGAATTTAGATTTATAAATGTATATATCTGACAAAAATTCAGCTTCTAACAATTTTCTATTGTTTAAAATGGAATAATATACCGTTTTTATTATTTTATGTAAGTATTCTTTTATGTTCATGCATATTATTTTGTTTTCTACCCAAACTGTTAAAAATTTTGAGTTACTGTCAATGTCAGTAATGATACGCCTGTAGAACCGGTCCGAGGTAATGTACCACCGTTTCCACTATTAATAGAAATCATATGCGCATTACCCTATACTACCTAATCAATAATCAACCATATGCCTTTCTTTTTCACTATCGAAAATTTTTTTGTTTTCGCTTTTTAAACTCAACTACCTACATAAAATCTCTGTCGCATCATTCCGAATTAGCGTAGCACTGAATGAAAGCAGCTCGACTAAAACCAATAATTGATCGGCCTCAAGTCAGGACGTAATTCACTTTGAATAATAATAAGTGAAAGGATATTAAAATTTAATATCTACAAAATAATTTTGGTTAACAAGACAGAAAGCTGCATGTGAAAGTAATTTTAAGATACTCTAGAGATTCATTGGGAAGTCAAACCATTTTACGCGATTTTATTTAAAGCATAGCAGTTCCAATATCATAGAATAGAGTTCTTTTGAACATGAAAATGTTGGCGAATGGTATAACGAAATGCGTTGGTATTAAAAATTACAGAATATTAGCAGAAAAAATATACATTTTTCTTTATAGAAAAAATAGTCGGATGCAATGCACGAAAATATAAAATCACAAATGATTTCTTCGGGTAAAGTGAGAGAATGGGTAAAGAATTGCAGAGGAATATTTCCAGTTAAAAAGGATAAATTTTAGAGTTATACTCGTATGTGTTTTCAACATTATTTATAGATAACGATATAAAAATGACACGCGCGTATTTCGAATAAAATGTGATTGCCCTGTTTTTTTTTAATTCTGAGGATGAATGCGAGAGGTAAAGAATATTTCTGTAATCTAAATTTTCTATTTTAATTTGTTGAACTCAGTGGTATCGATACAAAGCCAAAAAAAACATCTTTCTTTTCTGGAATTTTCGGGTCGTCTTTAATTTTCGCTCCCGACATAATACCTAGAGAAATTCCAGCAAGTGTTCGCCTAAATAATAAAACTCCGTCCAATTGTCTCTTAGCAATAAACGTGTTGTCCTCTCCCTCCATCCAATCCCTTCCTCACATAACCGCACCCCCTCAAACCAAAGACGCAACCCCTCTTTTTGGGCAGGGGAGGGGGTGGTGGCATTTTTGGAGAATATGGCCGAAAGAGCTTACACCGATCCCTTGCATTCCTCCTCTCTCTCTCCCCAGCCAGTTCCTTTTAGTTTTTATCTCGCGGAGGCGACCGATGGAATGGCGCAATATTCTCGAGTGTTTGATCTCCAACGGTATCTCCTCTCCCCCCCCCCCAACCTAGCAGTTCTAATCTCTCCACTCTCCGCTTATACTATATCTCTCTCTGCCTATTATTTTGATTTATCATTCTTTTACTCTATTTTTCTGAACCAAGAGCAAAGAATATTATCCTTTCGTTTGACATTGTCTATCTATAATTGCTTATAATATCTTTTCGTCTAGTTGAGAAATATATCCTCACACATTACTGACGAGTAATTTTATGTGATACTCAGCGAAATCGAGTTTGAAGCAATTTTTCCCATCCTTAATGGCTTTAACAGATTCATTTAAAAAGTCAGAATTTTGCTCTCAATTTAAAGAATTTCATTCTAATCTAAAAATAAAAGAAATTTATTATAATATATATGTACATGTTTCATATTAAGGTATCCTTCTAATAGCGGGAAAAAGTATCCTGGTGGTCCTTCAGTCAATACTTAAAATTTTCTTAAATTTCAAAAAAATAGCGGAAAAAAATGCTGTAATTATCCTGAATAATTTATTTGATAGACTTTTTGTAATAATATCATCAATATTACCTTATAAAATACATCTTTTGGTAGTGGCCTATCTCCAGATAGGGTACCAAAAATATTCTTAATATAGCTGATGATGCTCATCGATTGACTTCATATAGAACCGCGGTAAACGAAATTTAGTTGGTAACATTTTATTGCCTCATCTGGAAAATACATGTATTTAGAATAATAGTCCACATTCAAGTAAGTAATAATGTCGTAACAGTAAGATTAATATCTTTATTGCGACATTTTTTCATACGAGTAATGATTTTTCTCTTGCTCAAATCAAGCTCGTAAGATAAACGAATCATTTACTTCGGCTACTTAATAGGATATCTCCCTATTAGTTTATTTGGAAAATTCATGATACACATTCTCATACTGATGAGTGACAAATGTTAGCTCAACTGTTAATATATTGAGTAATATATTGTAATATAACTTTATATAAACTTGTCGTTCCCATTATTAGATTTTCAAACCAAAAGTGTCACCTGAATAATTATTGCACGTGGTTACGGATATATGAATGCATTCCATGCATTTTATACTCTTACTCTTTACTTAAAAATGATAAATTTTGATAAAAAATGAAGGCTTTTTGAAAAAATATTTTAAGAAATAAATATTTCAACTACAGACCAACCGTGATTTGGATAGACCAACGATGAAAATGTGGCAAAATTTTTTTGAAGGATGAAAAGTTTGCTCATTAGGAAGATTAAAAAGCATACATTTATTTGAACACATTCTCTTCCGAAGATGGCGTATTAATTTTTGCAATTCATTATTCAAGATTAAAATGATTCTATGTCCAAACTTTTGTTTAATTGAGAAGTATTACAAATTTCGTAGCATTAATAATATCTGATTTCCATGCACAACCTGGATTCAATGGGACATTTTTTCTTTGTTAATACGTATGCTGTATTTAATTGACAGAAATCGGCAGGCTATGTGATAGCATACGTAAACGAATGCCATTTTGTCAAAATTCAAGTAATTTGATTTTTATTTTTATATTGTTAAGCTCATTTTTACATACCACCATCGCGGTGTGCAAGTTGAGTATTGAGGAATAGGATGGCTGTGAAAATTTGTAATTATATATTTATCTAAATACATGGAATTTAGTATTTATTTTATTATAATATTATGATGAAATCCATCCCATGGACTATTACCTTGACGTAATGGAATGGGCTGTGCATTTTGATACTTGCTAATATGTCTACTTTAATCACATTTTTGAGAAGGCGAAACAGAGGTATTAATGTCTCATGCTAAACCTTCCCATCATGTATTCTCCTAGGATTATGAATCTCACATTCCTTTCATCTCTCTTCAAGTCATGGTTGTAAGCACTGTTACGCCACTTCAGTCAATAAAGTTATCTTCTGAGATAGCCATAGCTCATTTTTACTAAATATTCATGCTGTCTTTAGGAGCTCCTAATGTTGTATAATAGGAAGAAATTTGACAAAATCGGTTGTTAAAATTAGAGGTGGAGATTGACGTGTATATCGCACAAAGTGAGTGAAGCTTTCAAATATTTGATTGCATAATCTTTTACGTGGCACCTATTTTTCTTTCCATATTTATAGCGAACACCCGAAATAAATAAAAGTTGATACATATCAGATGTGACATTTAAATGGAAACGGTTTCTGTATTTATTATCATAGCTGGGATTAATAAACAGTCAGCTCGGAAAGTGACATCAATAAATGGCGAGAAATCTACACATGTCATCCTCTTTTTTTAGAAGCCCGCTCTTTACCCAAAGACTTAGGATATAGTAAAATCTATCATCGACTTGATAGAATGATTGATAGAAATGTATTTTTTTCTAATGATTGAAAAGTAAATGAGAAACTTTAGGGCAAGTCTTTTAATTATGAAAAAATAACCAACATCTCTCTCTTACTGATATTCATTAAACCTCTGTCACTATAATAATTTACATTATACTTCGGTGCTTAGTTAATATAACACTCATTTTGTTTTATTGAATGTGGTTATGTATTCAAATGATT
The DNA here is from genome assembly GCF_022747635.1 of Hetaerina americana. NCBI lineage: Eukaryota > Metazoa > Arthropoda > Insecta > Odonata > Calopterygidae > Hetaerina > Hetaerina americana. Next base: position 58,670,934 of record NW_027287538.1, read on the forward strand.
ACGGTATAATATTACTCAATTCATAAAATATAAATTGACAAGAATTTTAAAATTTGACTCAGTTTTTTTATGTCAGTTATATTTTCTCGTCAATTTGAAAGAGTTAACGAACACAAAATCACTGTAAATATTTTATCGCATACCTTGTAGTGTGCACTTTTCCGCCAAAATTATAGACATATAATATCGTCTTTCAAAACGTACAAATATACCATTTTATAGGTACGAATCAATTTTTAGATGCTCTGGTTCTTCGATTGATGTGTTTTTATTTGTACAAAAATCTCGCTTTCGCGTGTATTGACAAGTAGTGTGCCTTCATTTTCAAATCCTTACCAGTAGAATCGAACATTGTGACTTAAGTGTTTTAAAATGTACAGCATTTCAGTGTCAAAGTATGGAACCATTGGAAATTTAATGAAACCTTTTCATCCGGAACATTTTTGACGAATTTGAGTAAAGTGTGGACCACCCTAGTTTATGGAGGCTCTTCCTTCCTCTCTCAACCCGTTCCCCTGGAGGAAAAGTAACGGGGTGGCTATATTCTGGGTCGGGCGGGGAGCGTGTTTGCCAACAGCATCCCTCCCCGCCTGTAAGAAGTCTTCTTTCGCCCATTTCCCAAGCTCGACCCTCTACGGCTCTCCACCCTCCTCCACTCCAAATCGAGCCCTTTCCAACCAATCGGAAAGCCCATTGTTTGTCCAGCGCTTCCACTCTGACGCCCTCCTATGGCCCCCATCTCTTTCCTTCCAACCACCTTCTTCGTCTCGCACTCCTTAGCCCAAAGGGTATCCTTGGCAATCGGAACTCAAATATAAAATTAGAGACGAAAATTCCAGAAATAACAGATTATAAATTCATACAAAACTTCAAGGTCTTTTCAAATATTTCCAATCATCCAATAAAACAATTGGCCTAAATTGCAATTGGGTGTCGTCGCATATACTATAGCCATATACTGGTCGAGGGTTCGATGCCGTCTTAGTTAGATATTATTCCCACATAGGCTTGGGCTTATGTTATTGTCCTTGATTTTTCTTCGTGATAATATCCAATAAATATAAATAGCCAAAAACAATTTTTTCGGATTAGTTCTAAAAAGAATCTCATTATTACGTTTTTTATGCCTCTAGTATATTTACTAATATATAAAACATATTTTTATCCCTAATTTGAGAGATTGAAAAAGATGATAATAAGGATTACTCTTCATCTATGGTATCTTCAATCGTTGAAAGTGATTTAATTGTGCAATGTGTGATTAATCTAATTACCACAATCTAGTTCACCACATCAACCTTTAACCCTAATGGCCATAGAATGAGAAATACACAAATCAGGCTAAGGAAGGCCATATCCTTCCCATATTTTACCTTTGGTTTCTCAAGAAAATCTGTTGGCCGAAAGGTCACACAGAGTGGGTGAACCTCAGTATTTCTAAACAAATATGGCAAGCGAACCCATGTATTTCTGAAACTAGTCAAACGCTTTGAATACTGTGCCGCCGCTCTTTGTCCATGTATACATTTCCTAATTATTTGTTCCGAGTGAACGCGAATAGTTCAGTTTGATGATTGACAAATGTTTAATAAGTTCCCTAAAATTAAAATATGAAAGATTTATATTTACGTTTCAATTATTATTATATTGAAAATTTGAATTTGAGTTTTTGAAAAATTAAATATTATATCTTTTTAAGTATCAAACCAGAAGATTTTTTATCATTTTCCCCATCTTCTTGTACGTGCTCCCGCCCGCACCTGTTACTGGTTACTCGGCCGGGTACGCGTGAAAATTCCGACCTTTCGTTGGTGAGTTGATCAGCCATTTTCTTGAAATATGCGGAGTGCATGTATGAAATGTTACATCTTTAAATGACGTTGTGTGAGACGCAAGGAAAGGTTTCTTGGCATTTTATTTAAATGTTCAATCATTTTTTTTCTGAAAAGCTGCTTACATAATATTAAACACGGAGGCCTAATACCTAGGAATAATATAATTGCGAGTCCTTATTTTTTAACCGTTGTATTTTTCAAATAGTCATTGCTCGAATTCTTTCAGCTCCAAGGGATGCAGTTCAAATACTCTCTTTGTTCTCGCCCAAAGCCACGCTTAATAGAATTGGTTGATGAATTGCTTGAAATACCTTTTTCCGTTTCTAAATTAATAATTAGCCTGCATGAAGAGGAGAGAAATGCCTTTTTCATTGCTTCATGTAGGTTTCTTTTTTAAATTTCATTCAATCTAGCATCCCGGAAGCTTTGGAATTTTAAAGCAATAATGTCATTTGGAACATATTTTTGCACGGTATTCTTATTAAGTTTTAAAAGCTTATGGCCATTTAATTTTTCATAAGCTGACATTATTTTGCGTGAAAAATAAAAGCGAGAATAAACGTAACATTACAGTGCAAAGCCATTACGGAAACGTCATTTGAAGGCAATACTTTCGGAATTTAATCCCGGTTACAGAAATTCCCCATTTCATAAAATTCAGCTCGATTTCAATTTCATCCAATATATATTTATTTAAATTCGTTTATTTCAATGGTGTTGGGTGTTCTCTATGGCTGTATCACCTATTTCCTCTGGTGCTGAAAAGTAAATCCTCCCTAAAAATCCACAAAATTCTGCTAAGCTCCCTCTTTTGAAAAGATCGATACCCTTTGGAAACTTTTTTCATTTTAGGCATGAAAGCTTCCCTCTTTTTTTCAAATCGGCCGGATTGGCTTGATCGGATGGTGGACATTGACGTTAAAATTACTCGGCTTGCACCCTCTTGCCCTTTCATATTATGCTGATTTATTGCCTTCATTTGGTCGCCAGCGTATCGCGGGCAGGACACACTGCCCACCCCACTCCGTTCCCCAGCCGGACGACGTCCATTTTATGAAGTAGGGTCGGGGGAACTCCAGATGACCCTCCTCTCCTCTCTCCCTGTGTGCTCCCCTTAGGCTCTGTTCCTCCTAGCACCGCTTCGGACGAATGATTTTAACGCGCATTTCAAAAATTTGATTACCGCCTCGACTTCTCCGCCTAAGCTATTCATTTAACGGATGGCAGCAGGGAGGGAGGAGAGTGAAAAAGAGAGAGTGAGAGAGCCCGTATAATATCAATCCAGGACGACGTGCTTGAATAATGCACCGAAGTGCTTTTTTTCGTATTTGCAGCCGCAAAAAAATTATCGCCCCCGGTCGGTCCCGGAGCTAATTCTATTTTTTTCCAGTTTTATTCTAAGCGGCGGAAGGTTTTGAAAATGTTTCACTAAAATCTTGCTGAAGATACATTAAAAATTGAACAAAATATGTTAAGGACGTATGCTGATAAAGTGAATTTTCTCCATATTTTCTATCAATACTAATAATGATATTTTCAAGGGAATCAAAATATTATTTTAAGCTTAATGGATTTTTTTTATCAAATTTATGCATATGTACGAGAATGGAGTCAATAAATACCTTTAATGATTTTCAGTTAGTTATTATAATTGATTTTCAGAGGTTTTCAAATTTCGACAGGAGTTCTCACTGTTGGTAGAGCTTAATTATATGGTAAAAAATGATATGATGAAAACAGACGCATTTTGATTTCAGTAAAGGATACGCAACTGCAAACGAACCTTACCAATCCTAAATTCTTGTTGAAAAAATATTGCTCATTGTGAGATTTTTCGCTAAATGTGTATGATTTTACATTTTTCTTGACTTTCATATCAGTGTTTAAATTTGTTTGAGCTGGCGGAGATAAAGCACCAATTCCTAATATTCCGTAGGTTATGATCACAGCTGGTGTGCCTTAAAACCTGTCGGTATCTTCACGGAACAGAGGAAAACTTATTTTCGAAAATTATCCCTCCTATCTCATTTTATGCTTCATTATTTTTAATAAAGCTTTTTTCCAAATTCGCTACATATTATATTGAATAAAAGAACTTGGTATTCCAGTGGGTAAAATACTGCACTACTAATTAGATAGTCCGAGTTCGATTCCTAGTGAAGTCTCTGGTCACCCTCAGCTCCATCCTAGTTCGGTCGTATTTTGATACGTAACAGTTCTTCTTAAGATAACTTCAAGCGGTATAGGAAAAGAAACATACTCTCGCACCCTCTTCATTAGTAAATATGGCCTGCCATGTAGGTACATGTACGGTTACCTATATTTTAACTTGTCAAATCAATCTTCGAATTGAGCAGTGTGTTTATTTGGTGCTAATTAATGGTGCTGAAAGATTTTTAGTTTATCTTAGTGAATGACATTTATCATCGAACAAAATATTACGAGTCGAGATGGCTTATTAGCGTAATTTCAGCTTGCATTTGGATGCTGATGATTAGATAGCTCCGGTTCAAATTCTCTCTTATTTGAATACCATCAGTTTAACTGGAACTATTAATATTTTCAGATGATACATCCAAAGAAAACGCAGGTAGCACAGGGAAGGAACTAGTTCCTTACCCTGGTTTGTGCATTTAACAAGGAGGAGGGTTTATTTTGATTCAAGTCCTCCTCCCCTTACCTCCATCTTACCTTATGACCATGAATTTTATCTTTAAATGCCAGTAGCACTGAATATATCAAGTTTGAGCATTAAAAGCCTTAAACACACCCCGGGGTGACCTCGTGGATGCCAAAAAAATGCCGTCCGATTTTCATTTCTTTTCCCCCGAGATTATTCCTCTCCACTTGCAAAGCGTAGATTCCCCTTTGTCACACCAATATGAAATATGCCACCTTAATTGCGTTCTATAAATCATACCGGGTTCGAATCTCACTCCCTTACTCCGTTGACAAAAAAGAAAAATCTCCTAAAACAAAATTATGTTAGATCGTTTCACTTTTAGAATGAGATGCTGAGTTAAGGCTTCTTCAATCTTGAATGTATCATCAGTGTTGCATAACTATTCTATAATTTATAAATTTAGTTCGAATATAGAATGCTTTAGACATCTCCGGTATTATCTCATTTGTACCTTCTATCTCAAAAATCTCCTTAATAAATTCAATCCAAAAAAACTCATTTATGCGTTCGAAAACGATTCATTTGCATTATTTAATATATATTATGTATTATCTTGTTAGTCAGGACTTATCTTAGTAGTTTATGGTATTACTTAGGCATCCAAAAACCACTCTTAACTCAATTGACTCCTGCTAATAATTTATTTTCTCCCCTTCTTAATGTTCGCGTATCCGATGACTAAAAGCTCTCAGAGCCTGATTTTTTCTAACCCCAGAAAATTTTATTTTAAACTTCCTCCGTTTGTTGAACCTTTGGGTCTAAGAGAGAACCAGTATATGTCCATCAAGAATCTCAACATATATGCCCACTGATGCAGTCTGACGAGTTCCTTCCCTACGGAAACAATTCGTCGAATGTATCGTTGCCATACCTACAAAGTCTCCTCCCCCAGAGCTCTCTCCCAAGCGACTCCCCAGTGATCCGTGAAGGGTCCTATGGTCTGTCTCTCCCCTCTCCAGAGAACTTTGCAATCCAAGGGTGGAAGGGGGGTCGGAAGGATGATGCTGTTATTGGACGTCAGACGAACTTTTACGTCTCCTATCGTCCTGTGGTTTTTCTTCCCCTCCCGTCACCCCCTCTTCTTCCCATTCCCTCCCCACTGTTTGTATTTATTAAGAGGCCGAAGAAGTTTCCTCCATTTCTACGCCGCGCTCGCTTCTTTAATTCCGTCGAGCCGTGGAAACTCGTTAGAAACCCTTTCAGACCGACGCCCTGAGGCAAACAGTCTAGAGAGAGGGAGAATGAGAGAGATCGACTAATTTGTTTCATCCCGGAAAGACACTAAGAAGGAAACTGCGGTGTGAGTATGAGTGGAAGGAGGATAGATTGACGGAAAGAGAGAGAGAGGGATGGTGGAAGAATTAGGTGCTACGTATTACCAAAACAACAAGTCTTCATCCGATCCATTTCCAAGGCGACCTCCCGTTCCCCTACCAACTTCCGAGCCCAGCTCTCTCCCACGTTACTCTTTCAAACGTAGAGAGAACTCCTCCCTTTTGTTCTCCCCAAGCCCTCCCCACCCTTCGAACTCCCTCTCTCCCTCCCCCTAACCCAATGTTTCAATCCCATCCTCTCCCTCTTATTGCTGCCCCCGTCATCTCATCCCCATCCGACACACTCTAGCGCTCCCTTCCACCCTACCTCATTCTCCTTAATGGCTTCATCCAGTGTAACTTCTACCTTTCTCGGGAGATTCCTCCCGACCTAACCGATGTCACCATTCCGCTCCCTCTCCTCGCGGTGTATCTACACCGCCTCCCTAGCCAGCAAACCTAGACTTCGGAGAGGGATCGGGGAACACGCGCGTGCTCACACGTAGAGCACGCTCTTGTAGCGGTTATGAGCATGGCGATAGCATCACTACTTCCAACCAAATGGGTGCCAACTGGAAGCTAGGTGGAAATGGGGCGTGAACCATCTTAACTGCGGCAACTGCGCTCATATAGGTTTCTTTGTGGAATTTGGGCACACAGTTTCTCAGTGAGTGTTTATAGCATTAGTGCACGTAGTTGTTGCGGCCCTTGGCTGGAAAAAGTTCTGGTTATTTCACATAATTGAGGATATTCGAGAGTACACATTCCCTCATAATCACAATTCTTGAATTGCATTTTCATGCGAAGACATTGAGTTCATAAACACTGTGTAAATTGCTGTAAATATCTTAAAGGAAATGAAAGAGGATTGGAATGCAGAAGTAATGCTTCAACAAAATAGGAAACTGATTTGTTTTTTGATTTATCGATCTGTATTCCGTCCAAATATAGGCTTTTTTTGATAAAATTTACAGGTATTTTTTTATCAAGATAATAGTGTTCAGAAAATCAACATTTAAAATTTAAGAGGAAGCGCCTGCTATTCTCATAAAAGTGTATACCAGTTAAAGATGGATTTCGTTAAGTGTGACGAAGAGAAGTATACTTTTATGATATGGAATTAGGAATAATTGACTTGGTTAAAGACAGCTAGGTACCACCTCCGGGGGATGGTTCTCATGTGGTTTTTTGATAAACTTTCAAGAATCAAATTCATTAATAATGACCAAACCCAAACCGGAGTATGAAATTGGACGAATTTTTGTCAATTATAAATCACTGTGATGTCAATTAATGTGGGGATTTCATTTGGAATTTTGAAATCTTATTCTAAAATTCAGATTGGTGAGAAATCACCAATATTACAAAATTATTGGAAAAGTTAAAATACGAACTTGTCCGTTCGCTTAATATTTAAATATTAATTTCGTAGTTGTGTCAGTTTCATCGCATAAGCATTTTTATGAACTTTGTATATAATAATCAAAGTGAAAAATGCTTATAACAAAGCATTTTTAAAAGAGTAAATGAAGTACTGGAATTTATTAATTGCTCTGAAAATAAAAATTACTCTGCGTTCATCCAAATTGCGAATTGTAGGAAGTGACGAATAAGTGGTAGGCATAGCGGAGAGGATAGAAAGTCTTTGGTGGAAATCTATTAAGTCAGGAAAGTTGGTTGCTGGGAATTTTATTGGGAATGGTAAGTCGAAGACCATGATAGAGGGTAGAGCGTAAGGTTGGAGAAATAGGGGAGGGAAATGACAGAAATGTTAGGAGTAAAGGGACGTAGAAAATATACGGAATGAAGAACAAAATAATGTAGTTTGGGTTTAACTTTTTGTCTATCTCAGACGAAGCTAAGATATACGTGTGTGGTGATGAATCTATGTACATTCAAAACGTACTTCACTAGGTAGACTACTAAAAAATAATAATTCATTACTGTAATCTTACTTCTGTAGCATATTACCCAACACGTCATTGTGTTATTTCTCAAATAAACTTCTTTGCATATTTTTTCAAAATTGTATTTAACCTTTCAAGAGCAAATGTTCGTAATTTTGTGCAGGGTAAGCAATATGTGTTGATGACGGATAGCCTGATATTTACAGATTGAATGTAGAAACACTGGAAAAGATATTTTGTGAAACAGAAGAGTAGTAGTTTACAGCGTCGGTTAACATGAATCTACTATGGTAGATATTTACATGATTATACTCCAGAAAGAGCACCGCAACTCTCAGCACGAGAAAATATTCAAAACAATATTATTATATAATGATCTTTAAGATTCACATATTAAAACAAATATTATTTTGGACTCTAACACTTTCGAGATTTTATTCGCTGTGGGCACCGTATGGGTTGAAAAGTCCAAATGCGTTATGATATTTTATCTATGAAATCAATTGCATATATATTTTGCATATTTGCACCTGATTTACTCTTGTCTTTGAATAATACCCTTCACAAGAGGCTATTCCACTTGAATTTTTCGATAACTTTTTCGCCGACACAGATTCAACAAAAGATTTCGTCACTACTGACTCAACTACTATGGTCCAATATGTTAAGTATTTTACAGGCTGAAAAACTAAAGATTATGTGCATTATAGCATTCATGAAATCAAAGAAAGTTCATATAATTAATAGAAATATATACTTGTGCTCATATTTTGGAGTAATATATATCAGTAAAAATTCACTATTAATTAGACGATTTTAAAAATGTTACCTGTTGAACAGCGTCCTAAAATACAAGAAAAAATGCATTTTTATTCATGCGGGGTACGCTACAAGTAACACCGACGATTCCACAGTGATGCTGCGCTTTAAAGGAATTTAACTTAGAAATAACCTTATTTCCTTGTACTTCTCCCGTTTAACCAATTTCACGGGGCGGTATTTTTATCAAAAAATCATTCATTACAATCGGACAGCATCAGCTGGTCCAATGATGCTGACTAGGATTTCAGCTAAACTGTATTCCAACGCATCAATCAAGGATTAATAAATAATAGATTTACTTGCTTTCTGCCTTCCAAAATCTTAGTATCTAACACAACAACGCTCTTGTTTTGACCTAATAATTTAGATCGTTCCGATTATTCTGGAAATCAATTTGGGTGGTTTATTCTGTAAATCAATTTGTAAAAGTTAAGTTGATTTAGGATCGCGGGTGCTTTTTCTAAATGCTCCATCTCACTTGGTACTCGGATACTATCATTACTGGCTCAAGATAATAAGCCAGTAATGATAGTATTTTAAGCATGGTTAAATGCCACTTAATTTGAAGTAATAGATTGAATTTAAAACTCGTCATTGCTATTAGCTGTCACAACTTCGAGCATGAACTATTCTGAACGCAGGCTAATTTTATGTAGGGTTGGCATATCGCGCCCATTGGTCACCCACCGTCCACCCATCCAATCGTTTTTCCGCCTTCACCGCCTCGGGAAACTTAGGCCTTAACTTCTTCACGAGAATCCCACCAACACCAACTGGGAGAAGCCATCTCAACCTCCCCATCATCTCATCCATTTCCCCATCCATTTTCCGTTACACTCTAGCGTCCAATACCCCTCCATCCAATTCCACCCTTCCCCCTTGAGCAACTCAGCACGCCCCCATCACCAGGCAACAACGCCAAACGTAACAGCCCCTTCCCATTCCCCTTCTAACCAACTCTCCCACTTTCACCTCCGACCAACAAAAAACTCGATTTTTTTCCGCCAGGAAAATAAGGAAAGGGAGCCACGGCTGCCGTCGCCTTTCGTTTTTTGATGCGCCAAACCCTTGATCCTCCACGATCTAATAAAAATTTCTCCCCCGGTAACTTCTCCTTCTTTGACGAACACGAGACCTATCTTTCCCTCTTTCCTCTGCACCCAAGGCTTGCCATCTTATACTTCTTGCTTCTCTTAAGTTGCCAACAATGGAATCCCGTAACTCAGTCCCATACCTGAGGCTTTAAAAGATCCCCCACACATTATTTCTGTGGTGACGGAAAATTAATTTCCACCTCCTTTTCGTCATCATTTTCCACTTATACAACGAAGAAAACGAATGGAAGCAAAGTTTCACGAAGCAAGTGGCCTGAAACAAGTAAATAATACATTTATTTTCTCAGTGCTTGGAGATAAGGTACCCATTCTGGCACCCTGGGTGTATGTTCGAATTTCATCGCAGCCCTGTTTCTTGGGTCGACGCAAGATTTTCGATATCCATAAATGCATAATTATTTATTCCAAACAAGAGGAAATATAATTGAATCGTAACCAATTTAAATTTTTTATTAAATTAATGAAAAATAAATGATAAAATATATAATTCGATATCACATAATAATGAACATTTTAAACGTTATTGTTTCGTATAATTGGTAGGAGATAAATAATTCTAAACATTTTAAATTCTAAAATTAAATTTTGTCTAAGAAATATGAATTATTCATATAAATACGCAAGGAATATTTTTCATACTAATTTCTGCGAAGTTATAAGAGACAAAATTTAGGCAGTTTTGATCATGTATGACCTCTGCATAGGATTTGGTTTGATTTTCTTTCAGAAAGAGGAAGCCATTTCCATTATGTTGGCAATAGAACATAAACATTAAATTACACTACGGAGGATTCAAAATCTTTTGGCTAGAATTATAAGCTCGAACAAATACTTCCCTACATATCATTGGTGTTTAATCGATTCACAGGAATATGTATCTAAAGTTAGGGCCCATGTCGTCCAGCATCCCTTCTTGTCTTTTCGTTCTGCAAGGGCCCACAGTCGTTCGACAGTATTAATGTGCACCCCAGTAAGCGTGTCTCGTAAATTCTTAGTGTGATTTTTTAATCTTGTTATTGTATTATTGACAATTACAAGCTCTTCACTACAAAACTTTAAAGTAGTTTACTACATACTTCAACTGTACAGGAAATACATAAGAATCTCCAAATAATTTTCTGAACGCAAGCCATGCATCCATTCATTGAAGTATGAATATATATCTTTTGTATTATACCCTTCTATTTCTTATCCCAATTATTTTTATTGCTATTCTACCATTTTGGGTAATTTTTGATGGCCATATTCAAAAAACAAAAAACCTTATTTCCTCTCCTGGAAATATCCACACTTCTAAATAAAATTTTATTTATTTTAGCGGTGGCAAGAATAGGAAAAAGTGAATGTCTAGGAATATTAATTGACTGTAATGTGAAAAATCTCTTATGAAAATTTAGTGATTATATTCTATAATTATGATCCAAATACCCGTCATCAGTCTCCATAATGTACGTGACACCCTTGCTGACTAATATATTAGAGTTACATTTTGGATTTTGAGAAGAAGGGTGCGGAGTTTGAAAAGGGTACGGGAGTCAGGAGTTTCATCTTGATCCCCCAAGCCCGCCCCGAATGCAACTACCATTCCACTATCCTGTCGCGTGAGGCACGTCCGGTCGCAGCGTGGACACACTCCATCAAGCCCACCCCCGTCCAACCCTTGCCTGAAAACACCCTTCCGACCTCATCTGCAGCCCTCACCACCTCCCTTCCCCATTACGCCACACCCATCCCCAGCCACTGCTCACCTCAGGGAACGTATTCGCAGCCTCTCCTCCGCTTACTCCCCTTCCATCCGCACTAGCCTCTCCCAAAACCCACTGCGCACGTGGGCTCTAACCCCCACCCGTCCTTACCGCACACGTCTGTCCATTAAACCTTCTTCTTCGCTCTTCCGTCCCCTCAACATCCCTCTTCTTTCCGTAGCGTCCCTGTCGGAGGACGCTACGGGAAATCATCTTTCCTATCAATCTCGAATCATCTTCATGGCTTTTGATTCTTAGCTCATCAACTTCCGTCGGCTGGTTGGAAATGGTAAATAAACATCTAAGGGAAATGTGCACCTATGACCACGATCAGAATTTACTAACTGTAAGAGATATTTACGGAAAGGTTGCCTTCCTTTTTTTCAAACAACATTTCTGCACATCCATTAATAGATCAGTATTAAATTAACCATTTGAATAAATACGACATATTTCATAGTACGGAGTTATTCATTAAAGATAATTAAAACGAATAATTTTGAATGGTATTTTTTCGATTGTTAGGGCACCGGGGAAACAATTTCTTATCGACTCAATTCTACAAAATAATAATGTGACATTGCCCTCTGAAAATGAATGAATTGAGGGTTAAACCGTCCTACAGTTTGGAGATCTATCTAATTTGCCTCCCAAATAATTTCTCTAGGACTTTGATAAGCTGTATTGAGTAAGCAGTGTGCAAAGTATAGGTCATAGTAGTAAATTTTCATTTGGAACATTATTTCATCCAACCCGGGGTGCGGATTGGTAAATTTGCACCACATGCAAAAGTCTGCACTACTACCAAATACTAACAAGTTCCGAAAATGTCTGCATTAAGGCGGCTAGTTCTTCATTTGGTTTCATCTAAGATGTTATATAATTTCTCGTGAGATTATTTCTTATTATAAGCGATAAGCAGGGCTCACTTTCCTTCCCATGACTTTATTTTTCAATATACACTCTACGCCCTCTTCGCTTAACTTTCTTCTGATCTTCGGGTCCTTTCGTTTCTCTATCCATTCTCCACGCTAACCCACCCTCCCTACTGTATCCTATTCCTTCCCTACGTACAACTCCCCAGCGCGACTTCTTCTCTTCTGGAAGGTATTTTCTTTCCCGTCACGACTCTGCCCTCTTCTTCCCCTACCTGAGCCCATAACATGGGCTGGCCCTTCATCCCCCTCTCCTCACGAACCACCCCCCTCAGGAAAAAAGAAACACTTCCCCATCACCCTAAAAATCCCTTTTGTGCCTATCTCACCTTATTGTTTCCCTTCTCCCCCGCCATCCTCTCATCCCTCCATCCCAGACCTTAAGGTCAACGGATCATGGCAAAAACGGGGAGGATGTCTATTATTCTCAATTTGCCACGAATCCAATTTCTCCCGTGTGTGACTGGGTGAGATTGAATGATGGTAGTTCGAGGGAGTGGAAGGGAGAGGGGTTTTTGTGGATCGCCTAATGAGCAGTGTCGTTTCGGGGACACTGGGGATTATAGACGTAATAATATTTTGTTACAATTTCAACGATATATATTGAGAGAAGTAGTCGATAACGGAGGAGACTTAGTAACGGGATGCGTGGAAGATTTTTATTGGCTTTTCCAACCGCGTCTTCGTCAGCGTCGCCAACTTCTAGATGAGGCCTGTTAGAAACCCGAGCTTTCGTATTGATGACGGTGCGTCAGTTTCAATTATTTGTAGGGCGCCTGCTGAAATTGCGAGCAATTGAACGTGGTGTCGCAGTAAGAAGTAGCATCTTCTAAACCTTTTGGCAAGCCTAACTTCCTTCGGCACCCACACCTTCCTCTCGCCAAACTCCTGCGTTACTGAAAAAACGACAGAGAAAGTTTCTCAGTAGAATTAAACGCCATTTTACCATTTTTTTGTTGTTGTGGGGGAGAGAGTGTCGTTATGGCGAAGTAAAAATAATTCCACTTCTTTCCTTCGCCTTCGCACTTTCTTGCCGAGGAAAGGATACTTAACCCCTGCCGCCGGTGAATAAAAGATGGGGTAATAGTCTCCCAGTTTACGAACTTTTCGGCAGGTGATTCAATGCGACATATTTTTGAAATTTTAACTTTGAGAAGTGAACTCAGGAGGGATTTTTTTTCGAAAATAAAGTTATTACAAACTTACCCTCTTGCTTATGGTCATTAAATCCGAGTCCTGTAAAATAAAATATTTTTAACTTGTATTCCATACATTGCGATTTGCACGTAATCACGTAATTTTTTTTCATTTTTAAGATTGGTGACCTAGCACCCCCCGCCACACGCCCTTGTGGCGGCTTGCGGGGTATTATATAGATGTAGATGAATCATTATTTTAGTCGTTACTTTTAGTAACCCTGTACAATCAATGCATGCGCAACAGCATGCGTATTTTAAGCAGGATAAGCAAGGCCTTTGGGCGGTTATGGCGAAGGTGAGAGAATTGCAAGTTTTACTGAAACTATTGAGTTTGTCAGGGGAATACAATATCATATGTAAGGGAGCTAATGCCTACCTCCAATGTATGACCTATTAGTTTGGATGTGCGTAAAATTTCTTTCTAAATAAAAATAATTGTCTGATAGATATTCACTCAATCTTCAACCGGTTATGAATCATAAGGGATATTAAATGACGGTGAGAATATATTATTCATTTTAAATTAGGTAATATTCTCTAGCGTAGGAATATTTAAATAAGGTTATGCTATTCATCCATTACTGACGTTAAGCATTTTCTGGTCCACATTGGGTCGCGTAGTATTTCAGGAACATGTAGCAAATTATTAATATTAGACCTAATGCAGTAGTTTTGATTCGAAGTTTACTCATTCAGATCGTAACAGATGTAAAACAGTATTGGTAAAAATGATGCCACTGTTATTTATATAGCCTTGCCTTGGTATCATTCAAGAGACATCGTGAGAGTAAGTCATCGATTTGAATTGATTCAGTAAAATTTGTCCATTCGATATTTCTCAGAGGAAAGACAAATACCGTACATTTAAAGGAAAAAGAAGCTTTTATGTCAATATAATTAGTTTCCATACGCACAATTAGGTATAGCCATGGGAATAGAGAACGTCAATGACACAAAAAACATGGGAGAAGTGTTCATGGCATTAATATCCCGGAGATGGTTTCTAGAGGAGATTATTAAGAGAAGTTGTCCTGAATTTAGATAAATGTATGGCATCAAAACGTCCTGACTATTTACCATTAAGTTTCACCTTGCTTTTTGATTTATTTTTTGTACGTGGTAATTACCAGTCGGTGACTTTAATCATAACTCACCCGTGCTTTGTCTTGTGGAACGTTTTAACTCATATTTTTAATAGGCATCTTAATAAAATAGTGATATATATTTTTTGGTAATATTTATATCGTTATTTCCATTATATTTTCCACGAATTGTGAGAAATGCGTTTTAATGATTGAGAGTTCATTCAAGTATGTCATTGTTACACATCTAATGTATCAGTATTATAGTTTAATTTATTTGTGATTAAAATCAGCTACACTTATGCAACATTTTTTTTATTTTTTTCGCCAATCATTAAGCATATGAGAAAGATATACCAAAATAAAAGAGGACAAGATTAGAGTTACCGAAAGAATTCAGAAAAATCCCATTTATCGGTAACGTTCAGCAAACGTACGACAAGTTAGTTAAGATGTTCTTTTAAAAATATTCTGAAAAAGTTACCGGTGTTCTTTCCAATTCCGAGAACACACTGGTAAATCATTCATCAAAATCTATCGGTCATTTCGATCTTCAGTGATACAATATCAAACCTATCAGGATTATGCGTCAATTCGGCTAATTTTAAGTACATCTACGTGACAAGGTGTTAAGTAATTTTGCATGCTGCATGGAATGAATTTGTAGTCATCAGTCAATCTCGATAAATAAACGTTTTCTTAATGATTCCAAACCACGAACCACTGTCTAAATGTTTCATAAAAATGTGAAAACTCATCAATGTTACAAGTTCCAATATTATATTGATGAAATTTACTTTCATCGCTACCCCTTTCAGATTTCGTCCGCTTTATATTATTTTAGATAATCTCAATTCAACTTACCAATTTAAAGTTACCCAACATAATTAACTATTTTTATCGATGTTTCCCTATAGTTGTTTAAATTTTCATGTATGCTTAAATTTAAATAAATATTTTTCGAAAGTTGATGCAAATGAAATATTTTTCAATGAGGTAACCATCGTGTAATTTTATAGGTGAGTTCGAAAATAATCTAAACTTAAAGAGTATCATCGACATATCATAGAAAGAAAATAAAAATTGGATTAAAGCTTAAATTGAAAATATTGGAAAGACCAGTGTGAAACTCTGGAAATACTTTGTAACATGTTCGATTTGAAATAGGATAATTCCATTAAACTTACAAAGATTCTTTTTCTCCTCGAAAGTATGTTGAGTAAAAAACAATTCAACTTGGAAGAGTTAAGTATCGCATTTGAAAAGAGGGCATTCGCGGTGAACATTCAAAGATGACAATATATGTAGGCATGTCGCAGGCTATAATCGAATTTTTATCGTTAATTATCAGTGAAAGTAGAGTATATGACTCTAGGTTAGCGTGAAAGGGATTGAAAGCTCTGGAGCCTTGAAGGAGAAAATAAAGTGAGTCGATGGATGTTTAGGTTTTATGGAAGTGCTTTGAATATCTACGATTTTTTGTAATGCGTAGTTATCCGGGTCCGTCCAAAATCCTCACCCCAACATTTGGCTTTAAGATTAACACATATGAGTTCAGTTCATTCCGAGTCGCCCTTTTTCATCCGCTACGACCTATCTTGGACAACTGGTCAATGAATTGACTCCTTTCAGTTATATTCATCATCACTAAAGGGTGAATATATTTCTATGAATTGAATTTAATCGAAATTATTTTAATTGCAACATTACATCCCTCATATTACTTCACAAAATATTTATTTTAAACTCTTAATGCAATGTGCATACTTTTGAAATTTCTTATTCACAGCTGTGGTGATTCATTTCTCATAAGAACTTAGGATTCTCACCTCCAATTTATGTGATTTAAGTTTACTCGAAAGATCAGGATGTATTTCTTCTTTCATGTTTCGAGCCGAGCCTCTCGATTACATAACTTAACAACTCATCGAGGTCGTCGAATTCGATTATCGATCGAGATTGGATTTCCTCGCCCCCAGTTGGGCATTCCTCTTTTCCAAAAATGAAACGTCCATCACAAATTAATAATTAATACAATCCAGTTTTTGTTGTTTAATTGTTATTTGATTGGTTTATAATGAAATTTACCACATAATCTCATCTTCCCCCCGGTATTAGTCGTCCCCACGTGCAAGGAGGAGCGCGAGGAGCTGTTCGGCGCCTTGAAACACGAGACGATTGCGGTGCGCTGCGAGGTGGAGGCCAACCCCTCCATCGTGGCCTTCCATTGGACTTTCAACAACTCCGGAGGGGACATCACTGAGGTTCCCTCGTCTTGGTTCACCTCGGACGCCTCTGTCTCCCGCCTCAACTACACGCCCACCTCCGACATGGACTATGGCACGCTAGCATGCTGGGGATCCAACGAAGTCGGCCGGCAGAGGAACCCCTGCGTTTTCCAAGTCGTCGCCGCAGGTGAGCGTATGATGGTGAAACAAAACGTTCTGCCTCTGAGTAAAAAAATGACAAAGTTATCAAAATGGTAAAAATTTTCATTGAAGCCTTCGATTCATAATATCAGAATTCTCAGTTATGTGTGAGATTGTGTAATAGGAGTATTTCGATAATATGCGATAAAATTAATTTTAAAAATTTCAGCTCTTTTTCTGATTCAGTGAACTTTTTTGCATAGTCTTGCGAGTACGTTGGAATCAGTTAAATAAAATGGGACTTGATCGGCTTATTGCAATGAATTTGTCCATTGGGTTTCTATAATTTTTGGATTCCATTTTTTTAAATTAATGTACTTAAATCATTATGCTTTGCGAGACAGCTCTGTAAGAACATTTAAACTTAATTCGGCCTTAAGAAAAGGTAATTCCTTATTTTTATGATTAATAGAAAAAATATTCAAGTAATCAAGAAAATATATTGGAACTTGATTCGCAATTTTCGACATTGAATCCAATTATAAGTAGTCTTCTGTTATGGGGGTGAAGTGATAGCTACCAGCAAAGTGTAAAGAAACTTGGAAATTAATTTACTTAAATATTTTTATTTCGCGAGCATTTTATTCACATTAATATTTACCGAAATGGGAACTTGTGATTTTTAACAAAAACGAAGTTCAAAACTCAGGTTAATACGAAATGAGTTTGAAAGTTAAAAAGTTACTGAAATGATTAATGCATAAAAGTATTGGAACATATATTGAATTTAAACGTCCCGCTGCTGAATGAGGTCTGATAATATATCTGATTCAATGGGCCTGCGAGATAGTATTTGTTCTGATGAGGCCTGTCATGAGATTCAATGTAACCTGTTCTATTATTTTCTACATTTTCATGGACATATCCCGATGTTGTCGTGATATTGGGTGCATAACTTTATTTTGGTAAATTTTTATAAACTCTACCTCCATTTCCTAGTAAACAAGTATATAAGTATCAAGCTACTCGGCTGCTGTGTTAATATATACGCGGCTAGTATATATCTTCATATTTCATAACCCAGAATAGGGCAAGCTAATTATCTATATATGGATTTGACTTACCCTGAGATTATTTTTTTAGAAATATAAGTGAAAGAACTCAGTTTACACTATATAAAACAATAGGTTTACCATAATGTGAATCACTACAATGGCATATTTGAAAGTAGACAGGTTTTGAAATTTAGGTAATGAAATGAATGGCTCATTATGAAAGGATTGAGGAAAGGCAGTTCACTCTTGCACAATATTGAGAAAGATTGAGCGTTTGTTTAGAAGGTAACACAGCTAATGAAGGAAAGTTAAAAGGACTTGTACTATTAATTATAATATTATTTATGGAGAGAGAATTAATACATTATACTTTGCGAATGACCTAGTTAAATGAAGCCAATTTTAGGTTCGTATCCTTTACTGAAGGGATTAATTGCAAAACCCTCAAAAATAAGGAAGTGTTAAGCAAAAACGGTGGTTTGTAGCAGATACAAATGCTTGAAATTATAAATAAAAAAGGAACACTAATTCTATCGAGTACAAATCTCTCATTTGCGTGTCAGGAACAGCAGGGGAAAGAGGTTTATAATATTAACAAGCTAAGCCACATAAAATAGCTTTTAACGGTAAGGAACGCCATCATCAAATAACGGAAGTCTGGACATAGTGTAGTAGTTTCTTCATTGGAATGGAGTTACTTATTTTGAGGAAAGGGACGATAACAGCGCTATTGAAAGAGATGCATGGGAATGCATTAGGTTCATTAAACTAATGGTGTAACAGGTGGAGAAAGAAACTAATGAACCAGAGTTGATGGAGATAACCTAAATGCATTCCAGGAATGTACTATGATAGAAACAGGAAGTTTATAGTTGGAAAAGTGTTGAGACGCCATATATAAGAGAACACCGTAATGGAAAACGGAACGCTATTATAGTACGGAAGAACTTCAACGCGAAACCAAGAATAAATAATGAGAAGTAATTTAGTGAATACCAACATTGTAAGGAAATAAAGCTAAGTAGATAGACTGAAAGGTACCGAGTTAGCTGTGATCGCTGCTAAATCTATCGCAAGTCTAGCAACGCTGAAAATTAAAATAATTACACTTTAGATTTTGTCTTTCGCTTCGGGACATTCAAAATCCTTCGAGATAGTGGATGAAGGCTGTTTATTGGAAGATATTCAGCTCAAGAATTCTGCATAAGCCGTAGTCCAAAACAAAACATTTCAGATAAACTGGTGAATCACAAGTTGGTTTGGGTACTACTTGACTGAACGCAAAGCCAAACAGTTCCCAGAACAAGGTGTAGCGAGTAATATTCCTTTCAATACCGTGTTTATTAACCTCGTGCGTTCAGGTTTGCCTTTTGGCTAAGTAATTTGTTTGCCTTCCCCGAAAGGATTTCACAGACCAACTCTCTTTGCCTCAGTCTTTTCATTACAATACCGCTTCGCCACCCGCTATTTGACTTTAGAAATTATGGGTGGGTCCCATATCAGTTAATCCCATAGTGATCTCATCTCCCATACGGTCTAAGTTGAAATTTTCCTTATGATTAATGTTGGTTTTGTTATACATCACTGAGTTATGGTAGAGTTAGTAAACCCTTTGGTTCCTCATCGAAGAATCCTGAATGTAGTTACTGGTGACTCCTGTGGGCAGTATTAACAAAACTGATGCGATCTTTTAGTCAACCGTAAGCGGTACAGTGACAATCCTCTCACAATCCTGATTGTCCAAATATGCACGAGGCATAGATATTTTGGATCGCGGAAGAGCTCTCTCCTTAATCATCTAAATCAACCTTTGGTTTAATCAGTCTTTTGGTGGAAGTTGATCACCTAAATTACGGTACCTTGGCAAGGTAAAACAAATTTACAAGTATAAATAGATATTCGTTGTTCTTTACGGCCCAGTGCGCATATAATTCCCATGGGTTAAGGAATCAATAATTTTATTTTACATGCCAAGATTTAAGTCGGATTTCTCTCTCGGTGGCATTTTATGACCCTTACTTCCCTGGTCCTTTCTCCACCTGCCCCCCTCTCTCATACCCCATACAAAACTCTCCCCTGAGGAAAGGTAGGATGCGAATGGGGGGAGATAAAGATCACTCGCGAAGTCCATATAGTTCCCTCAATGAAAGGAAGCCTTAGCTCCTTGCTGGGGGTTTCTCTTACTTTATTAAATCGCATAAAATAATTTGGACTAAAGCTGTCCCCGTGTTTTCTCAACACGAAGGGCTTTCCCTCTTAAGGAGAGATAGAATACAAGTGGCGGCCATCGTGGCGGAAAAATGAATGAATTACTCCGGCACTTTGCTCCAATGTATTCTATCTCGACGCGATTCTCTCTTCCCGCCTGAATTCATTTTTTGTTTATGTTATTCAGAAGACCTCGCTTTTTATGCCGTTATCCACTAAAATCGTTCCCCTTCTCTCCTTTTCCCGATTTATCTCCACCGAAGAGAAAAGCGTTCATCGCAACCTTTAATCTCTTTTTATATACATCCCACCAACAGAATCCGCTTATTTGTATTTTTCAAGCTCTTCAACCCGTTCCAAAAGCGTCCTCTTCCTCCGGATTCTTTTTTTTGCGGAACAAACAAAGCGTGCGCATGTGTGCTCTATAAGACAACGAAGAGGTTGAAGGTTGTTTATAAGGAATCGGGTGAATCGTGCCTCGATTTATTCAAAGCTTTGCTTTGCAGCGGAAACCTTCTTAAAACCCCTCTTCTATCCGCTACCTTACGCTGAGAAACACTAAAAAAAAGCGCCGGCGCCAACAGAGGGTTTGGAAAACGGATCTTCATAAAAATTTTTAAAGCCCTTATATCGAAAAACTGTCACGCCCAAGCCTCTTTTTTCGCGGGTAATCCTAACGTTTTGGTTTTAAGTAGACCGATGACTCGGCCTCATTTCTCCATCCCCCATCGCTTACAACGCCTGCACCCCACCCCCTCCGTCATCATCGCTTCCTGTAGCGCGCGTGTAAGGTGGTGACAGGGGATGTTGGGCGTTGTACGTAACTTCATGGGGTTCCAAGGTGATCTATACTGGCATACTGGTATACTGGGGGCAGTATGCTTCATCCAGAGCCTCTTCTACGTACCTATGTTACTCAATCCATTTTTTAACATGCCTTTGAGTACCTGGCATTGATTCAAATCATCGAGGCAAGTACACACTTTCATGTACATTTTAAGTAAAAGTAAGATTCTTCAGAATTGACCTAACAGGAATTTAGATACTTTGTCATATACGCATTGCCCGTCATCGCAGCCATCCTTCCTGAATTTCTCTACCATAGCATTGAAATTGGTGCCCGAAGTAATGAGAATTATGTGAAATAAAAATATATTCGTTTGAATACCTAAACTTGGTGTTTAGAAAATAGTTGATTCAAAATTTTGCCTTAGAGTTGACGTTTGGAAAGATGAAAAGGTAAAAGTAATAGTTCGGAAAGAAGTAAAAACGATTAAATTATAGATATCAAAATATAATGCTCCAGTAGTAAATATTTTGATAACTTAAAAAGCTGAATCTTACCCAATTTGGACATGAATAATTTAAACAAGGTCAATGTTAAGTTTTACTCCAAAGAAGGAAGCACTTTTCCAAAATATCTGCAATAAATATTTGAATTGTCACCAGCACATTTTAAGTTAAATATGGTTCGATGTTGGAGACAGGAAGAGAAACAGGAAATATAGGAATATGGGCATTTTATTTAATAATGTAAAACATGTGCGTATTATTTTGGCTAGGGCCAGATGTCGTTAATAGAAGATGAACATTATGTAATCCTTCTAATAAGAAAGCTAACAAAAGAATAATGAAGCTGGCCTGGAATGAATATGTGATTCCGTTTTGTTTGAAAAAGAAGGAATTGATTTTTTATCGGTGAAAATACAGTATCTAGAGTAGTGGCTACGAGATATTAGGGTGTTAGATAGGTTGGGATGTGTAAGATGCAGTTATTGATGAATTAAATAGAGAATTATATTCTATCAGAGTATTGCATCCAGTTTTCTGAAAAACAAAGTGTGACAATGAAGGGAAAACTGAGTGTCCCGGTTGCCTAGGACAGGGCGAGTCAGAATGGACCCCCTGATCTGACGGTTGAGTTGTAAAAATAAAAAGAAACAAGACAAGAAAAATAAGAAAAAATCATCCTCCAAAATACATATAATGCAATTTTGTTTTTATTAGGTTTTGCAAATTGTTTTAATCCAGGTGACGACCTTGGTGAGCGATGCACATGTCGAGTCGTTCAAAAAAGTTTTCAAAAACTCTTCTCAGCAAATCTTGCGTTATTCCAGCGATGAAGTATGTAATTGCCTCCTAATGACCTTCCAGGGTCCATAATCAAACTTAGTAAGCCTCACCATTGAGATATCCCCAAAGAAAAAAATCACATGGACTCAAATCCGGGGAGCAAGAGGGCAATGGAAAATCCCCTCGTAAGGAGATCAGGCGGCCAGGAAATTGTTCTGTTGGGATTTGGCATGAACGACGGGTGTTATAAGCCGTGGCACCATCCTGTTGAAACCATAAAGCTTCTGGGTGCTATTCCTCAACATACATTTCCATTATGGGTTGTAACAAGCTCTCCAGCATCTCATGATAGGGCACAGAGTTCACAGTAACAGTTGAACCTCGAAATTCAAAAAAGTAAGGCCAAATAACACCTATGGAGGACACAGCGCACCAAACCGTCAATTTGCGGCTATGAAGATATCTTGGGTGAAGTTCGCGAGGGTTGTCAGTCGCTCAGTACCGAAAATTTTGCTTATTTACTGAGCCGGAGAGGTAAAAATGCACTTCATCTCTAGACCACAGCGCCCTCTGTGTCACCACCTCACTATCATTGTTCGTAAAGAAAGTCTCTACGCTCTACGACAAAGCCTCGAAGCTCACCGGACCACTGCGTGGTAACTTCTAAAAATGTCCTCGATCCCTCCAGCTAACGTCACTACTCATACTCCGTAAGTTTACCTGTGCACTCTTCAGTAATTTTTTAAAACTTGGGAGTTTATTCTGACTCACCCGTAAAAATAAATTAGAGGAACTTCAAAAACCAAAACTTCAAATAAACTTGCTGTTAAACAAACAACTTAACAACATATTTTTGGGAGGAGCTCGAAAAAAGCTGCAAACATATACTGATCTAATGTTAGAAACCAGATGTTTCCTAACTCGACTTTAAATTATGACTGTAATGGACCGAACCACCCAATGAGCAACTTCTGTTTGCGAAATAGCGTGATACTGCATGAAAACAAAAACTGAATGTAATTCAAACACTTTTCTAAAAGATATCACGTAAAATCTCTCGTGCAAGCAATAGAAAATATTTTAAAGTGTCGTAATTAATGTTATAAACTCCAATAGCATTTTCTTCTGAATTAAGAACGATTGGAAGCTAAGCCATAATGTAGTTCTTTTTGGAAAAATTAATTCTGTCATCATTTCGGCATATCAGATATTTCTACTTAATAACCGAAATCGGTATGTGCGTTTATTATTTATAAACAATTTACAATGCACTATTATTTTAACTTATAATTTTTATATTGTACGCTATTTCATTTAAATAGTGACCATATTATATTAATATCTGCGTTTGAAAAACGTGGGTAAATTTCCAGAATTTTACTAAGTAACCAACATTACCACCAAAATTTAGAGATGGATTGGGTTCTGCTGCTGGTTCTTAAGGGCGGGGTAAGCGTCCACCCTAGGGGCGTCAGTGTCACTCGCCTTCGGCGGTTCCTGGGGCGGGAGGGAAAAAAGGAAGCGTTCCTTGGGAGGGTGAAGTCACCCTCTCCTGTCCTCATCTTTCGTTCCAGGTCGCCCATTCCCCCTCCAGAACTGCACCGTGTCCAATCTGACCTCGGAGTCCCTGCACGTCGACTGCTTGGAGGGCTTTGACGGCGGCCTCCCTCAGCACTTTCTCATGGAGCTGATCGAGCTGCCCTCTGCCGTCCTCCGCTTCAACGTCACCGCGAACAGGGTGCCATCCTTCGCCCTCCAGGGACTCCAGCTGGAGCCCGGGGTCAGCTTCCAGGTCGTCCTGTACGCCGTCAACGCCAAGGGACGCAGCGACCCGGCCGTAATTGACGGCGTGACGTTCAAAGGCGTGGCCAAATACACCGGTGAGTGGATTCAACGTGCGTGCGTTTGTGAGTGTTTGGAAGATGGATGAATGGAAGGATAGAATGCTTGGAAGGGGGTCGTGGATAAAATGGATGCTTACCGCTTACCTCCCGCAATCCTTCGACTCTCTGGAATAAAGCGTAAGCTCCCATCGTTCGACTTTATATCAAGGGAAATTATCTGGCTTCTAGCGTAGAGGATATGGATATTTTTATTTTCTTCTCCCGAAATAACCAGGTAGAAATGCCTTCAACTGTAGTTCCACGCGAGTTATCAATTACATTATAATTCCTAGAGTGTAAGGGGTTGATAGGTTAAGTTAGTGCATTCTTTATTTAAAAGATAAACAGGTAATGGTTTCCTAGGCGTTCATTAAGAGGGTTCGAAATGTCGCAAAATACCCAGTCAGCCATTAGAATATTTATAAATATTAATCATATTTAATTTTTCCGATGTTTTATTCTTATTTTAAAGTAATTTTAGGGTATACAAATTTATTCAACCCATGCAAATATTGGAGATTATTTATGTGCTGCGTGTTAGCAACCATACATTTTATTTCAGTGTTTAGTGTTTTATGATGTAGTTAATTTTACATATAGTTAATCATTACCGGTATCGATTGTGCGTTCTCCAAGAGAATCATATCTTACGGTTATCTCTTCTCGATTAAATGTCCTTTTTTATTGAACAATACACATATCTGTTACCATCCTTCTTTATTAACTGTTGGAAATTGAGCTGAAGTAAGCAGTTTGAATGATGAGAATGAACACGGCAGATATTCGTTAATAAATATGATAGTTTTGAGACAATAGACAATAGTATTTAATTTCCATGCCTCATAATTTTATTTTTTAAATTAATTTCAAATCATATGATAATTTCTTACGGTGACAAATAAGAAACATCCAACATATAATTTAGTTTGATCTTCTATGGACATATTTAAAATAGAACGGGAATATATAAATGACTTTCAATTTATGATAAGTACCTTCCACTTGCGAAGAGAAATTTGTAAGAGAGAAATAACTTAAGTATAGTGGGAAGCAAAAGGGAGTTCTACTTTACGAAATAGCCTTTCAGTAACACAGGATATTGTAAAATGATTTATAAGTTTAAACTGTCATGGTTACGCTGAATATATAGATTATCAAAAATCTCCAAACGAACCTGCGTAAATTAAAATAGACTTAATAATATGGATTATGCGTTCAAGTCCATTACATGCTCTAACAGGATGATTTGATATTCAACCGATTAGTCGATTTTAATTTAATTAGCCCCGCGTTCCTTTCTCTTAGGGTTACGTAGGGGAAAGAAGGAATTGGCGTCTGGGGGAGTCTTTAGGCCGATTACCTGCGGATTGCGAAGGTTGTGCGACGGCCATAAAAGAGGGAGAGAATGCAAAACAGACGGAAGGCAATTAGTCCTATAAAAAAAAGTGCAAAGAGGTATCCTCCGCCCTGTTTTTCGGGTGCTCGCGTACCGCCCCGAAGATGGGGGATTTCTGTGCGACCGAGGAGGGAGGTGGAATGTTGGAGTTCCACGAGCGCCGTCGACTCTTCTCTCCGCCTCTCTCTCTCTTCCCGCTCAATTCCGCTTTTTCTTCCCTCGCATGCTTCTTCCTTTTACCCCCACACTTTCCGTCCTGTACCCAAAAACAACCTCCTCTGCTGAACAGAAAGAAGCTCCGAGAGGGAGTGTGGGTCCGAGGGGCGATGTGGAGAAGGGACGGACTCCGGATGCAAGTGGCGATCTCGGTGCAGGGAAAGTGGTGGAAGGGTCTGGGTGGGGGATGGGAATGTATGGTGGGGGAGGTTGAGTCCTCCCTATTCCAAAGTTTGTTTGTTTTTTTTGGAGGGAAAGCGACGACGTCCGCACAACCACCGCTCCACGCGGAGCACATCGGCGAATAATTTAACGTACAATTTAGTGTGTGCGTGTGGAAAAGGAAGCGTGGTTTCTTTTGTTTTATTCCATTTATTTTTTCATGCATTTTGCTCTCCTAGAGAGTGAGCATGTCTGATTCGCATCCACAATTCCCGTTTTGTAATTAACTATTATTTCAAGGCATAATGCGTTAACTTGTGGATAAAAGTCGTCTACTCGGTGATTGTAGTCATTAAACTTTGTAGTGCAGGATACCTATGGGTATAATTTGATTATGGTGAAACATTAGAGTTGAATAAAATCAAGGTCAAGGCTTCTTCGACAAATTAACTGAGGAAATAAATGGGAATAGGGGATTTATATATATATATATATATATATATATATATATATATATATATATATATATATATATATATGAGATTTATTCCAGGAAAACATTGAAAAATAATCTGAGCCCATGGAGAAGAGATGTGCAAGCAAAAATAGAGTTAAGAACTCAGAGGGGTTGACCAAAAGGTTGGGGCTCTAGATTTATAATGAAAAATCTGTTAGGATAGGATATGGGTCTTGCCCTTATCATGATCTCCAATTGATTTTGAAGAACGGAAATGAGCATAAAATGTGTTTATCGAGAAATTATACTACCGTTCTATATACTTGTAATAGCCGAAGAAAGGATTACTTAGGGGAAAATTCCAAGGAAGCACGTATAATATATTCTCTGTTGAACCTATTATGAGACTTAATATTGAGTCATCTCTCAGGAAGAATAATCGGAATGCCTTTTATGGACAAAACGTTTGATGGTGGAAGTATAGGAGACAAATATGAATGAATTTGACGTAGACAAAAATTAATGAAGGATTGATGAAAATTCATTGTATTCGTGGTGACTTTCAGGTTGTTAAAATTAATTATGTAGCGGTAGGTGTCAGAATTTTTCAGAGATATCCCGAACCTTGGATGCTATATTGAGAGCGCTGAATAAACCCTACAGGAAGTAATTTTCAATTCGCGGAATAAACCTTTATATTTGAGTCCGATTTTCTGAAAATCAAGTCACTGCCAAATCACTGCACTGCACACAGTGCCAAAGCACTAGGGATACGTGGATCGTTCAATAATTCCTTAGAAACTTCAAAATATGGCGCTCGTAGTATTGTAAAAGAATTTATTTTACGCATTAAGCCTCTTTTATCCCTCAACTGCTGTTGATATTTCGGCTATTTCCATCTCTTAGTTTAATTTTCATAGTCGACTGAAGTAACAGCGTTGTATTAGCTAAGAAAAATGAAAAAAAAACTTTCGTGTGGTCAGTAAACACTTCTATTGAAAATGGTACTTATCTATTAAAACTACTTATCTATTAAAATTACTAATCTAATTAAAAACAGCGAAAGAGATCAAAGCCGATTTGAGTGTTCAAGTTGGATGAAGTTCATGGCACACCTGCTTCAGTGTTTGCAACTCTTCGTAAGGGGGTAAGTGAGTTGAAATATGGTCGTACATCCACAAATTATGAATATCGTTCGGGTGGTCAAGTGGAAGTGTGTTCCTTCGAAATGATTGACAAAATTCACGATATGGTTTAGAGTGATCCACGAATCAAATTTCGTGAAATAGGTGATTTCGCAAGCTTTTCACAAGGTACTTTCTTTTGCTCAAATTTGAACGAATGCGAAATTATCTGAATCGATTTCAAGCCAAAGGGACAAATAAAAAAACAGAGAATTATACGCGTCGTCATTGGACCGGTCGAGTCAACAAATCCAGAAAAAACGTTCTTTTTTGGCAAAGAAAAAATTCCTTCCGACCAAGACAGTTCACATCTGCGCAGTTTCGATGGCGAAAACTATGAAATTAAAATTTTTATAAAATTCAATGTAATCACCAGATTTCGCCCCTAGTTTTTTTTAAATTTTCAAACTTGAAAAAATGGCTCGGTGGAAAACGAGGTCACCGCCAATACAAATGCCTATTTTGAAGACCTTTCTGAATCCTAATTTTTGGTCGACGTAAAATAGTTGAGGACCTCTGCGAAAATTATACTGAGCTGATTGAAGGTTATGTTGAAAATTAAAATGGCCATAATAATTTAATTTTATATTTTCTTCTTAAGGATCCACGTATAACTTATTTATCTTTTCGATTCATTAGCTGTAGCAGTAGCAGGAAAAAATGGCCGTTTTTGCATTATATTTTTCTCTCTTCTGGAGACGCTACTCTTTTTTCCTTGCCCCCTGGGATTTTCCTATGCATCTATATTTTATCAATCACAACGTTTCCCAAAATCCAAGCAAATCGAGTTATCTCAGAAGCTAACCCCTCGGGTTGAAGGTTGCACCAATAGTGAAAGGATATTGTCATATTATATAGAACGTGTGTAATCCAAAGAAGATATCTCCGGCAAGTTTATAACTGGACCAAGCTAAAAATAGAATCTCCTTTAACACATACAATCACTGTCTTTGAACTGTTCACGGCCTAATGTGTGGGATTATAAAGACAAACATCGCACGAACGGATAAAGAGAAACACAATAACGGTTTGCCATTCAAAATCATCGAAGGGAAGTCATGATGAAAGTTAATAAAGGTGACTATAGTGGCCTTCAAATGTGTTTAAAAATTTTCCTCCGTAACTTGAGGTAATCAAGTTCGAGTTTGGGAGGAGTGACGATGATGAATGCGATTGAAAAAAATGATAGCCGACGGTCGGGGCGCGGATTTTCATGGGGGGCGAGTAAAGGTGGTGTATGAGTGTGTGCGGGTGGTGATGCGTGAGGGGTGAGAAACGCGGTGCCGTCTTCGCGTTGATTGAAAGGGCCGTGTGGGAGGGGGAGATGGAAGGGTGTGAGAGAGGGATGAATGGCTAATGCAAGGGTCCGAGGGTGCAAAAGCCAGTTGGGCGGCGGGGACGGGGGGGTTAGAGGGGAGCGAGGGGACTCGGGAGAGATGTCCGTTTAAGGGACGTCAGAGGAGTGGAGATAGAGAGGCCGAGAAGAGAGATGAGGAGGAAGGGTGATTTTTCCCCGCTCTCCCTCCTTGCCCTTTGGCGACTCCGCGTCTCCACCAGCTATTCCCATATGAGGGGCGTAGGGAGGAAGATTCAAGGGATGAAAAATAGCCCGGGTGCACCATGAAAAATGGTCACTTACGAAAAGGTATATGTAACAGGAGAAGCGCTCCTTTCTCCTCTCCCTGCCCTTCATTTTAGAACCCCTGAACCCTGTCTCCTTCCACCCCCTCTCCCCTTTCCCGCAAGTGTTGAGTTCTGCCCGAGACCCCCGTCCGACCGACTCCAACTCCTCATCTCTCAACCTCTTCAACTGCCTGAATCTGACCCGTTCTCCTCGAAGAAATGGCTGTGTGTGTTTGCGTGTTTTTTAAAACAATTCATGTTTTCTCTCACTGGTGTCTCTACCTGCTCTCCGGGGTAATTTAAGTCTGCGGAGTGGTATGTGTGGGTGAATTAGTGTGGGATGGGAATAGGGGCGAGGTAAAAGGGGTGGGAGTGATCCCCACGAGCCCACGATACCATGCCTCTTATGTTTCACCGTTGGATTCCACGTTGCCATCAGTTTAACGTCGAATGAGACCGCGTGCGGCGCTTAAATATGCCCTCCGCAACAAAATGTAGGGAAATAGCAGCCGACGGAAACCTCAGAAATCCTTAAAAAAAAATACGGAATTGAGCATAGGTGCTCGGTGCGATGGTGATTCGTTACCTACTTCGTCCGTTTCGCCAAATTTTCTAATTAGATCGTGGGGCTCCGAAATATCTGTATGTAAAATTAAAGACAGGATGTAATTGAAAGCTACCCTATTAATTAGACTTAGAGTTCTCATGTTTTAATGGCTATCTTTTGTTTAAATGCAAACATCCTATTATTTTCATATTTTATATTCTATTCTTTGTCTGAAACGAAATTGTATTTTATTCAATGAAGTTTAGTGGAATGAAATTTTTATGATATAAGCTTTCAGGTGAAGTTAAAAGAAAGAAAACAAATTTTCCGCCTTATTACCGTTTAATTATTACAAAATAACTAATTTTTGGGTATATATCTTACATAATTTACCCCTATCTAGGCCTTTATGGCCTAGATCATTTTATAGTTCATTAATTGATCACACTCACTGGAAGGGCGTGATATTTTAATTTTCCTTGCGTGGATAAGTTACGTTATTGCCATAAATATTGATTGAGGTTGAAGATGATGGTATATTAATGTTCATAGTCATACATTTCATCGTTTTTTAGTATATGGACCTCTCCGCGATCAAATTTAATGAAGAAGACTGTGGGTAGAAGAGGAAATATCATTATTTAATCCTGCCCATATCAACCGTAACCTCAACTAATTTAAGTGATTTCTAAGACAATTAACAATCAAGTAGTGTTACCACAGAATGTTCACCGGGTATATTTTATTCCTGCGGTGCATGTTCTAGTATTTTGGTTATAACTTTATGCTATAATTCCTTTCTGATTGAAACTCTTCAGTAGGAATGGGAAGCTAAAAACAAATATACCAAATCAAACTTGTGACTCAATGCGAATTTCCAAGTTGCTAACCGCTCTTAAGTTTCTTCTGTACGACAGTCGAATACTGTTGTGTTTCTTACATTTGAAATATGTTTTAATTTATTTTCATTCTGACCTGCGTGGTCACAGACGCATTTTTTCATTATGTCATGTTTTTTCGTAAGCGTTTATGCTTTACTGCTCATATCAGCTCTATAGTTTGACCGGATCATTTCTGGTTTTCATCTGCACTGGTGACCAAGTAATCACGCTGAATCAATTGAGAATTAAGGTGTCAGTATTTGAGGGAATTAAGGGCTACCTTGGTTCCCGTGATGACCTCATTCATGATTAGTGAATAAATAAAGCACCGCTGGTACACGCAATTCAAATTGATCGATAGTGATTTACATTTCGCTCAATTATTGACTCTCTTATTCTACACCAATCTCTTTCATTCTAAAATCTTTCAATAGAGAAGTTACTAAATGAAAACTTTATGTTCGGAAGGCCTAAATATCAGGGATCGATCCCCACCCTTCGGAATACTAAATTGAAGAATTATTCCCCCGATGACCTTCATGGGCTTAGTTTAGAAATACTATTTTTTTCTGTTCGCTAAAATTGAAAAGATCATTTCGGGCCCGTAACACATGGCGATGGAATCGATTGCATAATATCGCAATGTCAAAACCTTGTGCTAGATTCGAATCCACGAGCCTGGGGTCACTAAAGTAGACGAACTGTTCATTCATTTTATTCAATAACATACAAATTTGCCGAGGGCAGCCGTCAAGACTGCTTGCCCAATCCGTCTGCTTACGTCATCTGTACAGCTATCATATTCAGTTTTGTGAAATTCATGAGGGTATCCTTTTCCATAATTTTGTTTTTTTCTTTTCCCAGGCATATATTATCTTTTTCCCTGTTTTCTATGTTCCTTCAACAGAACGTTTGTCTAAAATAAACTAGCCTGTAATTATTAGCCTTATATGCTAATTAATTTTATCCGGGTAGGTAAATTCACTTCCATAACGTTCCTTCAAATATTATATGCTATTTCTTTTCCTTAAAATGGATTCGTTTCTTTTTGACGATCAATCGTTGCAATCTTTGATTTGAAAAATAAACTTATACCTTCTCATCTCTTTCTTATGAAATTTCCACGTTTCTCTTTGTTACTGTCTTATACATTCCCGTTTTTTCAACCATTAATGTATCTAGAAATTTCGAAAATCAAGACTAGATATTCCAGCAAACTGCGGGGATAACTTTTAAGACTCCATAGCCTATTAATTTTTTTAGAGTGCACCCGTATTTAAACCATATAAGTACTTGCGTTAACAAGCTAAAGGCGAGTTGTCGTTTGTGATGATAGAAATACTGACTCCTAGATACCTACTGATAGAAATGTACTCCTGTTGTTGGAATTCTCCATGGGGGAAACGAAAAAGCTATAGCATAAACCATCGGTAAAAAATCTATCTAATCAAATAATTGGATTAACTCAATCGGAATAAAAGTGTACATTTTAATTTTTTACTTACCCAGTCGTAAATATTTTTTTGACCCTCTGTAATAATCACAGATTTTCATACTCCATTTATGGTTCCTGTGGCGCCCATAGGATACGGAACTTTTCGCATAGAAACCAGAATTTTAAAAATGCTTCCAATACCTTTAAGCCTTATATTGGTTAGTTAATTAAATTTTCCTTTATTTGTTAAATTAAACTAAATTTTCTTCGAACAAGCAGTTTTGACACTATATCATTCGCAGGAAGGTCACAGTGTAAATATCATTCGTATTTACCGGGACTCGAAAACATACCTCGATCTCGATCAGAGTTAACGTTCAGGGATAGGCGAATGATTTTTACAATGTTAAATTTCTGCATTTAGACGTGCATGAGAGGATGACTCCGTTAAAGTAATTATCTTGGCATTTCCCTCAGTTCTTTGCATAAATCATTGTACTTTCAAATTTCTGGAATATTTCTAAAATATTTTGAAAGGGAATAGTTGTGCGTCATCACTAGTAATCAATTCTAGAAATACCTGAACTTGATTCTCCTGCCGGTTATTTATTCAGTTTCTGGCTATGTCCACACTTTTTGCATATTTCTTCGCTTCAGATCCGCGAAATATTTGTTTAATACATATATTTTATTCTCGGTTTTAGTCCGCGGATCTTCTGGGCTCACTTTTTCCTCGATGATTGTCAATAGTAACCAGTGTGCCTCAAATTGTCTCCTGTATTATCAAACAAACATTAAACATTCAAAACTAGGAATGAATCGAGCGTACAATGTGGTACTAATAAATTTAATACGAGTTGATTTCAATCACCGCAAAAGACTTTCACGTGATTTATTTCAGTATCACTGATAGGCGAAGAATGTTTCTTTTTATATTTTTTTGCTTATTATCATACCACAAATTAGATTTTGTGTCACTAATTAAGTCACATTTTTAACATAATTTCAAGGAAATTATCCCGCCATGCTCCCCGTTTGGTTTCCTCTCCCCTACCGTAGAACCTCCCTTTTACAAAGCCCTCCTTAATGCTCCTTTTAATCTTGCACCCTCGGAGATCTCCGGCGGAGGGAGTGGGGTAAGGGAAATGTGTCGGTGACGTAGAGCTTGGGGGAAGGGGGCGGGGAGTGTCCAGTGTCCCCTTCGCCATCGGTCCCTCTACCACCATCCCACACCCCGCCCTCGCACCTCGCCGCTCGTCTGCCCCCGAAGATCGACCCCCACCTCTGCGCGTCGGGGAAAGGAGATTTCCCCAACATCGAGAGGAGGTCACCATTGTGGGGGGGGGTTGGGTTACGGGGATGTCCCCCTTCGCCTCTCCTTCCGTTACGGCGCTGCCCGAAAGGGATTTTGAGAGGGGGAGAAGATCCAGGGAGTGACCTCCGCCAGCTTCAAATGAAGATTCTTTTTTATTACACCTCGAGGCCCATTTCACTCCCTCCACAACCCTCCCTCTCACTCTCTCTCTCTCAACCCCTACTGCCCTCCTGGCCACTCGGGGGATGGGGACGGTTTGGTTGAGTGAAGGGATTAAAAGAAATTCACCTCCATCCTCTCTCTTCCTCCCCGCCTTTTCCACTCCCACCCCTTTCTCGTATCTCACCATCCGCTCTTCCCGTTCCCTTCTCCACTCCTCCTTTGAAAAATGTTCCCCCCGGCGTGCGTACGTGTGTGTGTGTGTGTGTGTGTGTGTGTGTGTGTGTGATCCTCGAGTGGTCGAGACGTCGGGAGGGTTGAGGGTGGCGGGGGGTGGTGGTGGGGTTGAGGGGTCGACCGGACGGCGGCGCTCGCGATGGGGGCGTCTGGGATGAAAAAAAGAGCGCAGGGAAAAGAAGAAGTGGAGAGAGGCGACGTTTTGTCGTCAGAATTAAGTAAGTGTCGCGTGTCTGTGGAAGGGAGAAGTAGGAGGGTTTTTTTTTCCTTTTTCCTTCTCCCGGAATGATAAAAATGACAGGGATTTTTTTTTTCATTCGCGTTATCATTTTGTATTTTTTTCTTCCCCATTGGCATAGGGAGCCTTTTTTAATTCCTTCTTTCTCGGAGAATACACTAAAGGGTAATGGTCTCAATTACAGCAAACTGGTGTTAATTTGTGACAAAAAGTGTTAGGAAATCAGTCCCCAAAAAATGGAACCGCACAACTGGTGACGTTGAGATCGCCAAAATGTTTTCTTCCTTACGTGCTCATCTCTAGGTTTTCACACTAGTTTTATACATTGTAGCTGCGATTTCTTCGTGATTTGAAATAATTTAACATGACGATATCATCACAGGTTAAAATATTTAAATGTTTGAATAAAAACGTTTTCTAAGGCACTATTTCCAAAGCCTAATGAACGCATCCATAAAAAAACAGAATTTAATGTGTCTGCCAAAAGACTTTTTGCGTATAAATATGCGTATTCTTCTCTATGATTTATGCTTTCATATATAGTATTCTTTATAAGCTGTACGTTCCAAAATTCAACATTTTTTCTAGGCGTGTGTAGTGCATGAATGAAAAAAGAGTAACTTTTAATAAACTCCAAAATAAATTCTTTGCTCTTACTTCATTAATTCCGGAAATATGTGGACAAGGTCGTCCAATGGGTAGAGCCCTGGGCAATGGTCCGAAGGGTCCAGGTTTGATTCCGAGGGGAGTCTCTGGGCACCCAAAGTTGGTGCATGGTAAGCCGCCTGCCCAGATGTGTGAATTTAGCACGCTGTTGGGCATAGTATCAGATGAGCTTATGCTATCGAACCAACCCGGGTTGTTAAGTATGGTGTTACTTCCTAGAACATGAATATTCATCCCATTGGGGCGCATCTCTTCGAAACCAGACATTTGTCTTGAATAATAATGTTTATTGTCATTTGTAAACCATTTTTATGAGATATTTAGTGCATTAATAGATCAACATTTTCTATAAAAGGTGCATTAATAGATCAACATTTTCTATAAAAGGTTCAAGTGATAAGGCAAAATACTAAACATAGCGATTTTAAAGTTTTATACACTGATGAGTTTATTTTATTCTAAAATATTATGTTGGCAAGTTTTCTTAAGTTGAGGCTTATTTATTTGATATAAATATGTCGTAATAAATGAGTGGTAATTGTCTCAAATCTTATATACCTGTAGAAGGGCTGCTAGCGCAAGCATTTGACTAAATTTCACAAATTTTCTCAATGGGGAATGAGAAATTGCTGATCACATCTTTCCTTGTTATTTAAATAAAAAAAGTCGTTTTGAGATTGATGTCATTGCTATTCAGAACATATGATAGGAAACCTCTTAAATTTCCAAAACCACGGCTTGCCTTTAATTATTGTTCTATGCCGGGACGCATTTAGGGAATTCTAATTTATCTTCCATCGGTTTGTAATATAAAGTTCCAAGAATAATAAGATCCAAAGCCAAATTTGCACTTCTCTGAAGGAACCAAGGTAGCTCTCAGTATAGAGAGTTATCGATGTTGAGAGGCGTACTGCATCTAAATTTTATATGGACAACCGATGGGATTCTTATTCCTTATCGTTCTCATTGAATCAAATCTATTTGCCGAAACATAAATTTGGTATGAATATAAATGTTTTCGCATTAGATGTAATGTTCTTTGAAGGGAAATTTTATTCCACGGGAAATGTATTTCCTTTTTCCTTACGTGGCACTCATTTTCGATTAAAACCCTGAGCTAATTTTTCTCTTATACCAATGTTGAGATAAATATTAAATAGGATTGCTTATCTTTAACTAGTAATAAAACAATTATTCTGACTAATGGTGTTTATTGCTATTTCTTAGAAATCTATAATTTCATAATGCGTGCACGTAATTGTAGTAAGATAATTAGCTAAGTAGCAGGAAATGAAAAGGTTCAGGTTTGAATCCCCATTTCATCATCTTCGTCCTTGTAATTTCATAATTCTCCTGTCCGCCTATATTTATTACCCAATCTTAATACATTAAAAAGCAATTAATGCCTACTTCTGCGACGAATATCTCTACAGTCAGCACTGATATATTCCAAATAAGGTCGAAAACATTTAGGCTATTTCGCATGTATCGGCTTAATTTGCTATTAATGGTATTATCCTTAAAATATTCTTTTTTTAAATTCAGTCATCTTTTATCAAATTTTAAGTTCAGTATCAAAGCAGACACATGCATGGACGTTTCAAGTTTCTGTTTATTATTTTTTTACATAATTTGTATGCCTAGATATCTAAATGGTTTTGCCTTTAATTTTGATCCCATATTACGTATTATTTATAATACTTCGTAGGGTAACATTAATGTGGGTTTTCATTGATTGTAAAATACTATTTCTCAAAAGGCAGCCGACTTTCGACTTAAAGTGACATTGGCAGTTGAGTGGTGAAACAGCACAACTCGTATGATCAGTTCCAAACTTTTATTTATTTGTGGAGCACAATGATGTAGTAATACTCTCTCCAAACAGCTGGTGCTGTTATTTAACCTTTAGACTTATTTACGAAAAATTTAATTATTAATATTCATTCCTTCAAGAATAAATTCTGCTTTTTAAATTACTATTTTTGATTTGTATTTATATTTTGTAATTAGAAGGAAAATTCGTTCCAGTCATGAGCCGGACATATGCTTTCCCAGAGTGTCCTTGGTTTAATATGTATATCCGTGGATCAGAGCTACGTATTCACTTATATTTTAAAAAAAATAAGATAATTAGTATTATTATTCGGGCCATATCTGTATTTCATTTTCGTATTTCAATGATATCAGGATTAAGTTATAGTATTTTGTTTCGGGTTCTTGGTATCATTTCCCGAATGATTTTTTTTGAAAAGCTACATTTGGATATAAATAGATACAAGGCGTCTTCGTAAGTTGCTTCCTTGTCTTCCCTTCACGGCGATTCCAATTCACTGCATCTCTTACGCGGACTCCTTGTGGTTGATTGAGAGTGGTAAGGTGGGGAGGATGATAGGAGGGTGGACGGAGAAACTTGACCAAGGACCCAGCCGCCGCATTCTGGTGTCGAGTGTGGCCATCCGGGCGTTTATAAGGCCATTTCCAGCCCTCAACATGCCATAGGGAAGACGTCAAAGGAGAATATTGCATGCTGAATACCCTGGTGAGGTGGACGCGAAGGTAAATGAAGCCTTGAGACTTTGCTACTGGGTGCATGACGTAAGAAATAGTTTGGATAATAGTTTCGATAAGCGTTATTTGGAGGCTTTTGGTTTTATTGGTATGAAGGAGGGAGAAAAAAGTTTAATAAAAACAAAGGATCGTAAGCGATGAAGTTTTATGCATGCGGAAGGAAAGTATAAGGAGAGAGAAGTTTTTCGGAATAAATGTAAAAAAGCAGAAAAATTGAATGCAGCGAATATTGAGTGATAAGAAATTCTTGAACGCTATATTAAAGGGAAGAATATTGGATGATAGAGGAAGCTGGATCTAAAATAATAGGCATGCACAACGGAATAAAGGAATGCCTGAAGTATGTGGAATTGAAGAATGTTATATTGTAAGGCAAGATGTTACCATATTTTGCGTCAAGTTTCCCGAGGTTTAAAAATGTAGCAGTATTTGAACACTTGATCATAAACTACCTTCACCAGTAGGTAAATCATATTAATAAAATTTTTGGTAGTTGCATACCCTCAAACTATCATATGGCTCCACTTTTGATAGCATAATTTCATAATTAAAATATGTTTGGTGCTATATTTGCTAAGGATATCTATTTCAGTACGAGACAATATTAAATTTCTTTGATTGGCAATATCGATACAATGAGATTTTCTTCCATTGATTTCTTCTGTTCGCCACTTTAAGGAAATAAGATTTGGTGTAAAAGATCTGTTTGCATGAAAACTCATATTCTACCACTCTCATAGTTGGTGATGTAACTTTCGAGATGAAGAATTACACATAAAAATATTAATCAAAACCTATAAGATTAGGAATTAGGTATTACTCTTATGGAATCACATATTGCTGTGAAAAAATTAACACACTTTGCATATTTTCGGCCTATTTTCTTATTCAGGGTGCTTTTATTAAAATAGACAATCGTATATTCTCAGTAATAATTCATGTTATTTTTAGACATAATTGGGAAAACATTTGAGCAATACCTAAGGAATTAGATTGAAAAATATTCGGAAATGTATTTTAATTTTTCTGGCTGAATGGTTTTTCACGTTCATGCATCGATAGATCGATTTCTGTAGCTTTTTCGTTAAATCATACAAAAAAGGGGTCCTTAAACCAAGAGAAATAACTTAACATTTCGAATTATTTCCTTTGCTACGTATAAATATAAAAATGGGCGCCTTCGGTTAATGTGTTTTTGTTTGAATTTTATCACGCGTCCTCTCCCGTTGGTAGGATCCTGCTGCCTGACGGGCCCCCGGTCAAGGCGAATCATTTTTATTTATAATGCGCATCAGCGGGTACTCCGTTTAAATTACTGCATGATGTCTCAAGCAGTTCATTGAATGAGCAAGTTGTTGAGTATGTGGAGTCATGTTTTACATCTGCTAATGATATTTTAGCATTTTCCGGCTCTATTTCTGCTACGCTTCTTTTTACGCCTTTTTTAATATACGTACTACCGTCGGCACTCTTCACCTCGGTTGTAATATTTCTCCAAAACTACCCTTATTGCTTGCCTCGTTAAACCCTAAAATATCTTCATTTCCTCTATCCATCTCCGTTTTCTATTTCCTAATTGTCTTGCTCTCAACATCTTCCTAGCATTACAAGTTCCTATTCTAACTGGTTCATTTTCCGTCTGTGTTTTCTCTGCTGCTGCTGTCGATTTCGCTTTGCAAGAATTTTGTGAGAAAACGACCGCAGAATCCTTCTTATACCTGCTGCCGTAGACGGCGCACGACCGAGTGGGTCAAATCCCATAGTTGCTCATAGAGAACTGATACTCAGGCCTCT
This sequence comes from Hetaerina americana, assembly GCF_022747635.1. Taxonomy (NCBI): domain Eukaryota; kingdom Metazoa; phylum Arthropoda; class Insecta; order Odonata; family Calopterygidae; genus Hetaerina; species Hetaerina americana. The sequence continues at coordinate 58,710,036 of NW_027287538.1, forward strand.
ATCGGTCATGGTTTCTGGTATATTTAATGAGTTGGTAAACCCCTGTCTTCCTCAAGAGTGTTTTTAATATGACACAATCACTTAAAGAACTACCCCACTCAGCTCTGAAGCCTTTGATGCTACCCCACGTTGGAACAGACGCTGTGTGGCCTACCCTTCACCCTGTCCAGTATTGTTGACCCTAAATCCTATTGCTCCTAACCACAAAGCTCTAGAAATCATCAAAATGCACAAACCTTTTCACCACATCAAGGTTTAGCTTCATGGGGAGGGTAATTGTAATTAGAAAACATAATTCTTTGGTGAAGTGGAATTACAAACTATAATTGCATAATATGGTCCGGTGTTTTATCAGTTTGTGAAAAAAAGGTATTCACTCGATTTTATTTGTATATTTATCTGTGAAGTCGTTGACGTCTGTGATATGGATTAATCCAATAATTTTTATATTTTGGAAATTCGCAAATTCAGAGGATCAAGGGTATTCTATTTAATTTAGAATGGCGTTAAAAATGCCACCTATACTTCTACTATGACACGACCATTTTTGGCTTTAAAATCTGTTTTAGCCAAATGTTATGCATATATTTTAGAATGACCTTTTCTCTGGATGTAAAATTATATGAATATGCGTGGCACATTGTTCATGCAAATTAGTTTAAAGGTTTTACTGCCTTTTTATAATTAAATTCTAACAAAATTTGCCTCACAGATTGTTGAGAGTCTATCAACCCATCCTTTATCTTGATGAAAAATCTACTTTTATATATAATATACCTATAGTAAAGTTATTTCCAATAAAGGCCTTAGTATTTCGGCAACGATTTTACCATAATTGTTATTTTATCACATAAAATGAAATTTATGTAAAATAACAGTCGTTTTTTCTAACTTTCGATAAAATAAATTTGGAGAAATTGGTTGATTTCATGGGCATGAAATTCTCAGAGGCGTCATATAAATTTCATTTATTTAGGATTGCAATTATAAGCGTAAAAATTCATTTTTTCACGATTGTGAGGAAAAATATGTTGTTATTCCTATTACCCTGATTTAATTAATAATTCCAGGTTCTATATAAAATCCTAAAAGTGTAACTTGTTTAATAATATTAAATTGGCGTCTATAATAAGAAAATTTTGCGCGCATTTGGTGATGAAGAGACAATTTCTTTGAACGCGAGGGTTGGTTGAGATTTAGAAATGGTCGAGTGGGATGTAAGTGACCTCCTCGTTTCTTTTCTGCTTCTGTCTTTTACGGAGCAGCCAAGTGGTCCGCCAATTAAAATGCGGCTTTGTGGCCTCTCAGCGGAAGGAGTGGCCAGTTGTAAAGTGGGCGAGCTTTAGGCTCTCACGTATTGTACACGGAGTGTTTGTCTTTTATCAATTGAGTGCTTTTAACGTTTCCCCTGAAATATATACGCTGTCGTAACTTTCCACACCGTTCAGACAATAACCAATTTTTATGTTTCTCTGTTCATTCGGGCTTTTTTATATGCTCAAGTTGGTTGGCTTATCATTTTCTGTCATGTCAAGTGCTTTAACAGTATCATAATTAATTTCAAATAATTTTGTTTTTGAGATTAAATTATTATAAGTTGGCGAGTGTTTTCCGATGTAGCAACGGTCATATCGGATTTGAACCAATTAAAAACAAATCTATGATAACATTGAAAAAGGTAATATTTTACTGATTAATATTTTCTAATGTTAAAATAATATTTACAATCATTTGTTATTTTGGTCGAGTAATTTGCATACTACTATCAGGGAAATATTCTTATGAAATATCCTGGTTGTGATTGTCTAGCTTTTTGCCACTATGAACGGAATTTTAAACTTGTACCTTTTATCAAGACATTGGCGTTCTGAAATTTTATATTTCCCAAAAATACCGAATTTTCATAGCAAACTAAGTATCTCATGATATTTATTGATATTTTTTGAAAACAGGAAATATAAGTGTTAGAATTACCTTTGTGTTAAGTGTTATAAAGCTTGACAAACATTGCCTAAAGAATGTATACTAAATTCTCGCTTCAAAATGCATGCATATACATGTATGACTTTGAAGACGTTTCTTTGCCGGGGACATAAAGTTTGCTCGTAAAAGGATTAATTTTATGTCACCTCATGAAAATTTTCCAACTAAATAATTTTGTTTCTGATACTTTAATCCTCGTCTTGGTAGTCTTCATTTACATTCCCTTGGAGCATATTCAAGCATAACTTTCTCGGTCCTACCTTCCTCTCGGACATTGGACATTCTCTCCCAGTTTGATGATTAGAGATTTCATTGATTCTCTGAACATGACAAGAATAGCGTAGAACACTTATTCCATTGTTTACTATGATATATCAATATCAACCACTGAGTTTCATGGCCCGTGTATGTCTGGTTCTTTTCTTTCTCTTATATACCCCAGCCATTCCACGAGGAGACCGTATGCAACATGTTTAGTGAGAATTTTTTCTTACTCCAACGTACCTAAGTTTCACTTCCATGATATAATTTGGAAATTACACCTCAGTACATGGTAATCATTAGTTAATTAAACAAATATATATTTTATTTGACTATCTCCTCAAAAAAAACAAAGAGTCTTTCTGCCGATAATTATACTCTTATTGATATCTTCATTTTACGCATTCAATATTGTTTATTCCACGGAAGCATTTCTCGGAAATAGTCTAAATCGTCCCCATATTCAACTATTTCGACTTTTTCCCTAAATATGTAATCAGTTGTTACATTTTCATTGGCAAACGAGGCGCTTTCCTTTTTCACGCATTTGCCTTCAACTCACTCTTCGATGCGCCACACATAACTTCCTGTAATTCGATAATAAAGTGACAACTATATCGTGATGTTATATATATTTATCGATACCATATCCTCTTTACGCAGAGGAAGGTGGTCTTGTCACCAAAAATTTCGGAATACGTGTTGATATCCTTTTATGTGTGTTTTTCTGTATTTCTGTTGTCTTACGCCATCTCGCTCCTTCGTTTGATTTATTATCACATCCGTGAGACTTTCGTATAAGATTTGTATAAATGTAAATAAATAAATACAAATATGTACATATATATGTGTTAATCAATTCTTGTATTGTATCAAATAATGGGCGCCGAATTCCATCCTGATACATCTTCATGAAACCGTCTATAACCTCCAAAATTTCTTGCAATATGGATGAAATTCTAATTTTTCCAACACTGCTTTTTAGTAATGATTCCATATCTCTTTTCCTACCACCTTTTTTCTGTTTGAAAACTTGGCGCTGACCGTTAACCATAAATTCATTGCGGAGAAAATAATATATATATAAGGTGATTTGAGCGTGCGCACTGCGCAGAGAATAAAATTTTCTGCGCAGTGAGTACGCTCAAATCACCTAATAGATATTTAACGCTGCAATATAATTGCCTTCGGTATCTTTCTCCCTCTTCTAATTCCTCTGTCTTTGTCTTCACGGGCGATTGTATTAGCTGAGTCGTCTTATTTTTTTCTACTTGCTATAGTTCTCTTCGCTTCATCTACGAGACCTTTTTTCTTTCTCCCATATTGTTGTTTGGGTCTACGATCTGGTTTTTCTTTGACCAGCCTTAACATTTTCCAGTTTTTTCTTTTCTGCTCTCTTAGAGATTTTAAACATCTGGAAAAGAGAAAAACTATTAGGCTCCTAACTTTAAATTCAATGGTAGTCCCTGCATGGTAACAAAAATTTATAATAATATTATGAAAGCTGGAGGGATAATCATGAGTAAACTGCACCAGAACCCATCATTTTGTCTCGACTTAATTCGATACTGCACTGAGTTCTCTTGCGCCATAGTTTAAGATGGTTTGAAATCAGGCTATTAGGGAAAAAACTCTTTTGAGTTATTTTCTTGCACCGAGTACGACTAAAAGTAAGACATATTTGTCCATGGCTACCACTCCGTAGGAAATCAACGGTCAGCGACCCACGAGAATAGATTCTTGATTTAGAACTAGTTTCCACTACCGACTTGAGGATCTTCAGTTAACAAGGGTTGGATCTCTCTTACGACTGCACAGGGTACATTCTTTGTCCTTTCGTCGATCCTCTCTCAGTACTAAAGGATCCCTGAAAGCATTAGGATCCATCGCCCCCGGTTTTGTCCCTATTCTCTTTTGAAGCTGATCTCTCTCCTATCTCGTGTTTCTGCGGCTAGAGATCTATCCTCAATTCCAAGAAGCATTCATTGATGAGAATCAAACTGAATCCTACGATCCAAGACCTTTTCTGATTGAAGGATTCGGGGAGGTACGTTGTAGGGAAACGTTGCCGAGAGTTTGGCCTATCTTCGGAGCTAACAATGACGGAAAACATTTGGAAGTAAACCTTAAAGAAGTAGGCAAACTCACAGATTTTGTTCGAGCATTACGGGTAGTGGTCGCAGATAGTAGATATATGTTAACCATTTGCTTATGACGCGAATAGCAGCAACTGTATTATTCTTTTAAAAGTATGAGCATAAGAATCAATAGCCATATCTTTTAATTATCATCTACATTATCTCTGTCAATTGCAAGTAAAGTAGTGGTTTTGTGTTCTGTAAAAAGTTTTACGAAATACTTGAAATTTGAAGAGATAAATGTTGATCAAATTAAAATATTCTTGATTACTTCCACTCTGATTTCTTTACCCGTTGATGAACAGGTATGCTAGGGCCTGCATTAATAAATAAAAATATTTGAGTTATTAGGTGGGTATGCGTAATAAATTAAAATTCAGGGTTAGCCCTTATCGTGAATATTTAAATAAGTCAAATAAAAGAATGGAGATTTTTATTCAAATTTGTTAAGCAAACTAAAATACTCAATCACCATTTAGGTTAGCTCTCTGGAAAATTTTGTCCTCAATTTACGTGTCTGCTTGAGAGAGTCGGCAATTACAGAGTAACTGTGACGGAAATTCGACTCGGTGACGCGAAAAAGGTAACTAATCAACTCCAGAGCGAGACGCGAGAGTTTTCAGCTTAATATCCTGTGAAAGAATCATATCCTGCTTCAAAAGAGTGTCTGAATCACGGAAGGAAAATGATATTTTTCCGTTTTCCATCCGCTGTTTTGCGTATTAATTATACACTATTATGTCATTTATCACAGCTATGAAACCATTATTTGGCATGTTTTTCCTATTCCTATGCGAAATTAAGTCAAGTTAAAGTGAATGTGTATACTCACCTCTGACATTAGTCCTCTTAGCCCAACAGAATAAAAGTGAATTTTTAACCTTTTCAGAATCCTGCTCCATTGACTTTGATTTGAAATTAACTTGAAAGCATTTTTTGCACGTAAAAGCCTCTGGATATGAAGGATAGAGCTCCGCGAAATATACGAGGGTCATCCGGAAAGTAGTACCCGTTCGTGAAATAAAGACACAAAAGTAAATATTAACAAACATAAAAAATTTTATTTGAAAGAGGATACTTTAAACTACTTCTCAACATAATCTCCAAGCAAATTAAGGCATTTGTCATAACGTGTGACAAGTTTCTGTATTCCTGCTGCATAGTCCTTCGCCGCCAGCTCATTGAGATACGCGAGGGACCCATCTTGCACAAATTTTTGCATAATGCAGATGGTGTTTAACAATTTCATGAACAATTGTTCGAGAAACATTGGGAAAATGCTCACAGATGTCATCAATTGTGACGCGCCGATCGTTCCTCACGAATTCGTCAACTGAGCTCACCAGTTGGTCTGTAATGACAGACGGTCTCCCCGAACGCTCATCGTCGTGTGTGTTCCCCCTCCCCATGTTGAAGTTGCGACACCACCGCCGAACAGACGACTCGTCCATTACATTGTCTCCATACACCTCCTTTAATTGGCGATGAATATCACATGGGCGAACGTTTCTTGCATTGAGGAATTTAATCACTGCCCTCACTTCACAACTGGCGGCGTTCTCAATTTTTTTAAACATTGTAAACAATCACAGAAACAACACAGGCAATGCTAGCGTCACGCAACTTGGCTCAGAGAAGGCAGACAAGCCACTGAAGCTATCTGACCTCGTCCAGCGGCTACTCGCGTCGTCAGCACTTCATGCGGCACGAACGGGTACTACTTTCCGGATGACCCTCGTACATACCTGTACGCTTGCACGTGAAACAGGGGTAACACCATCGACGACGCAAATATATCCTGAAGATTCACAGAAGCATTATCCAGAGAAACAGAGATTCGCTATGATTAAAAGTGATGTTTCTTTAGCATTGAAACGTGTACGGCATACTCATGTGATGGAAATATACGAGGGTCATCCGGAAAGTAGTACCCGTTCGTGAAATAAAGACACAAAAGTAAATATTAACAAACATAAAAAATTTTATTTGAAAGAGGATACTTTAAACTACCTCTCAACATAATCTCCAAGCAAATTAAGGCATTTGTCATAACGTGTGACAAGTTTCTGTATTCCTGCTGCATAGTCCTTCGCCGCCAGCTCATTGAGATACGCGAGGGACCCATCTTGCACAAATTTTTGCATAATGCAGATGGTGTTTAACAATTTCATGAACAATTGTTCGAGAAACATTGGGAAAATGCTCACAGATGTCATCAATTGTGACGCGCCGATCGTTCCTCACGAATTCGTCAACTGAGCTCACCAGTTGGTCTGTAATGACAGACGGTCTCCCCGAACGCTCATCGTCGTGTGTGTTCCCCCTCCCCATGTTGAAGTTGCGACACCACCGCCGAACAGACGACTCGTCCATTACATTGTCTCCATACACCTCCTTTAATTGGCGATGAATATCACATGCGGCACGAACGGGTACTACTTTCCGGATGACCCTCGTGTGTGTGTGTGTGTGTGTGTATATATATATATATATATATATATATATATATATATATATATATATATATATATATATATATATATATATATATATATATATATATATATATATATATATATATATATATATATATATATATATATATATGTATGTATGTATGTATATATATATATATATATATATATATATATATATATATATATATATATGTATGTATATATATATATATATATATATATATATATATATATATATACGAACGGGTACTACTTTCCGGATGACCCTCGTATGATAGATATATCTACACCATTACCTCTTATTTCAAAAGGACCTAAAATACAAAATGAACCTTCAAATTAATAATTAAATGTAAATGATGAATAAACCAAAGGACTGCCTAGCCGATGTAAACAAGTAAGTATAAAATACGTCAGTTAAGTTTGCTGATGATCAAGCTTTATTTTGTCAGTAAGCCAAGGAAATGCACGCATTACTGAGTGCTTTGGAAATTCAGTGCGATAGATATGACATAAGATTAAGTGTAAATAAAAAACGTTATGCGGTTTACCATAAAGAAAAAGACCAAGGTAAACGCTAAAATATGAGGGCAAAAATTGGAGCAGGTGGAACAGTTTACCTATCTTCTCGGAAGGGTTTTGGACCAAAACGGTCAAAGTGGGTGGGACACGAGGAAAAGAATTAAGTTAGGCAAAGAAGCTTTCACAAGAGACGAATAGATGACAGCGACGTTGACTGAAGAAGTTAAGAAAAACCTTGTTAAAACTTTGATATGGAGTGTAACTATGCGCGGCTTGGAAACATAAATCATTGAAACAGAATGATAGACGAAGATTGGAGACTTCTGAAATATGGGTGTGAAGAATTATGGGGAAGGTGAAGTGAAAAAAACTATATTAACGAGGGAGGAGAGGGGATTGTTAGGAGAAATAAAAGGAAACATGAAAGAGGGACGCAGGGCATTTTGATATGCAATGGGAGGTCGAGCATTGTGATATAAGGGGAAACGTTACGCAAGCAAGGAGGGGCAGAAACAGGATAGGGATGTAGGATGGAATGAATGGAGAAAGGAAGTTTAAAGAGTTGAAGTGGGGTTTTTTCGTAGAATATAATATTGGCTTGTGTTTGTCAGCAGAGACAAGGGAGTTCTCGCTAAACCTTTTAGAATATTGTGTACATCCAAACTTACCTTACCCGGAATATTACCTTTAACAATAAAAGGATACGCGTATTTTATAATACATTTAACTGTTGACTTCATCCTCTAATTACAAAACGGTACTGTAAGTTAAGCTTTGGACATACCCAAACACCATTGTAAATACGTATGTACCACCATACCTTGCTACTGTTTGTTAAATATTACTTTTCATGTTTGGCATTGATCCCATTGGTACTAATCACAAAACATTACGATACAATGCATTCGAATAGATTTCACTTCCTTGTGCCGACCATTTTGTCCTTAAGAAATCAGGCGTTTCGAATGGCGTAGCAGTTTCCATTCCACTAATCAAAAATGTCTCTCCGCAGATCTTACTGGTTACACAATATTGATTTGTATTTGATGTAAAAATGAGATGATGTATGCGTGGTAGCGAAATTGCCGATGAAATTTAACTTTACCTTTTATATTCATTTAAAATTATATTACTCTCAATCATTTTAAGATTGATGCTTAACGCAGTTTGGTGGCTATCAATAAACCTTATTTCCTGACTGCTTTCTAAACTTTTCCATTAACACGGAAATAGTGATTAGAATTTAATTCAGAGCTACGAATTTTTATCGCTAGTACCTATACAAGTATATATTCTAGTGAGCATATATTAGTGCCGAAAAATGTTATATCTAGTGTAAAAAACAAAATTACGCATGAATAAAATATCGAATTATGCCATGCTTCATTCAAGATCTAGTCTTATATTTTGATTCTGATGAAAAAATAGAATTAGGCCTCCTATTACAAAATAATGCGCAAAATTATATTTATATTTTGTGAAATGCTTTTTCGGTTTTTTCTCTTAGATACATTTTTATCAAAGGGTATTTTTTTGTCAGACAATGGAATTTCCTATGTCTGCCATTTTTCTTGCTGCATAAAACGAACATCAGATTTTCCTTCCTAAAAAGAGGAAAATAATTTCCACAAATAATATTTTTAATTTTTCTACTCAATCGCAATATGATGCTATTTTTTCTAGTGTTAATTTTTAGTGTAATAAAAAGTATGAGCACTAATCCGTAACGTTTTTAATACCCTTGTTCTGAATTGGAGGGCATTTTATTAGGCCACACAATTGGGCATTCGACGTTTCTTATCTACTAGCTTTCTCTTAAGATTTTAATAAATATATCGGAAAAAATCGTCCTGAAGTTTTGGCCAGATCAGAGTTGGGTTTTTATGAGCTAAAATTGATAAATATAATGTGCAAAATTCGAAGATCTATGAAATACGTTCACCTCTGATGCTTTTTCAAAATACTTCACTTTTTGCGAGCTTTTTCAATTCCTTCATTATGTGCTTATATTCCAGCATTGAGATAGCAAAATAAGTCAAAACGACGTTTATCACTGAGCGGCCTTTTAAATAATGGAAAAAAACACGTTTTTGCAAAAAAATTATATTTTTTCAAACACTGCCCTCGGCTTCTTTTTCGCGTGTTTTTTCGTCCCTTTTTGTGCGAAATGAGCAGAAAAGAAGCGACAGACGCCTTTGGGAAATTCCCTGCTCTCTATTTCGTGGAGGCACTCCTACGAAGTCCGACTTCAGTTACCGACGTCCATCTCTTTTACCTTCTTTCCTCCTTCTTCCTACCCCGTTCCATGGGTCCGTCCACTCCCTCTATTATTACTCTCTCCTTGGTTCCAATTCTATTCCACCATTTCACCCACATTTCCAGACCCAACTCCTATCCCCTAAAGCCTTCCTTTATTTTTTTGCCATTCTCTCGCGTATTCGCTTCGAGTAGGAATTTAGGAATTCTTTTGGTCCACTGTTTGAATGTTCTCCACACGCCGTGCATTTTTGTCGCGCTCTCTTTCCATTCTTTTCAACCTTTTGACGCTGCGGTTTGTTCCTTTCCCCCTCCTCATCCACCCCCCTCCTACGCTTGCCCTCCACCTCAATTGTCCCACCTTCTCCACTTGCTCCCCCGAACCATTCATTCATTTCTGATTCCTTTCACTCAAAACAAAACATGATTAAGATAATTCTCGACTCATATCTTTTTAACAATTCCTGTTTATGATATATTGATAGGCCAGTGGGACGGACCAGTTAGGGTTAAAATAAATATTTAGCGACGAGATAAGAGGGTCGAATATATTATATAATTATAAAGAAATGATATACGAATTCGAGACATGTCTTCGTAAACGAGGAATTCTTTTGATTCCTTATAGTGATAGGTATTTTCACTATTCTAATTTCCTTTTGAGATGAAAATCCTCAATTCCAATTGAGTTTTAAAAATACTGTATCGTTGTTAAATAATAAGTGTGCTAAATTCACATACTATTTAGATATTTCCATAACATTTCAGTGTATTACTATGTGTCTATTTCATCAATGTTTAATTTCCATCAATATTTCTCAATCCAATGTTGGGGTTGACTGGAGGTTTCCACTCCTTTTTCTACTCAGCTTACCCCTTTTCTGATTCGTAGCCTGTTATGACTGCATCTCGATTATCCTTGGTCACAAGTGATGTTTCAGTATGTCTAATCTCATTTGTCTCGTCATTAATTCTTCTACAATTGTGTTTTGGGCTTTAACGAATGTTTGAAATATCATGGACAATGATGGTGGGTGGATAAACTACATGCGATTGAATTTTTTGCTAAAAATTGAAAATATTTCTCGTATGATTAAATACGATCAGAAATAAATCTATATATTCCAAGGCAAATTTTCATTTATTACTTACACAATGGCGTGGTGCTACCTTTTTATCTTATAAGATGGGGATTGACCAGGGTAAAAGAAAGAACTAGTGTGGTACAGACATATTATCTACTTTGTTTATTACCCTAGCAGTTTTTGCAAGTCGGCGCTGAAAACTCGAATTACATTGGCTGATCATGGCTCTGTGAGCAATGAGAGTTTTTGGAAACAATTTGAATTTTCATTCTATAAAAATTGTTTATATTAGAGTGTAGTATTTCAGTGCAAATACCGAAGTGAACCAGAAGAAGACAGAATGGTAACAGCGCAAGGGTTGCCTCCTTATGGATTGCTCATGCGTAAGTTTGTCCAGTATCATTGAGCTATGCCCGATCTAGCCATATGCGACCGAAAATCAAAGTCACCCAAGTCAAAGTTAATTTGGAGTAGATACTGGCACCTTTGACCTGAGACAAATCCACTGGTACATTAATCTTAATTACTACGAAAACCATGGTTATTAGACTTCCTTCTTATTTACCTTATATATTTATGAATATTTGGAGAATTGAAAATCACCATTTGCGAAAGAATATTTGTCCAGGGATAGGTTTAGCGGTGCAGAAAAAAAAGTTGTTCAACAGCAACTTAATTTAAATTTATTATCAAGTTCTCTAGTTGAACACGATAATTTCAATAGCTAAATTTCGTACATTTCTCTTTCTTCTTTCGTGCAAGTATTAGTATAAGCATACATTTGTGGTAATCACCATAAGCATCATAGCCATCTGAGTGCTCAGGCTTAAATCAGATGTAAAATGAATGGATTTATTGGAAAAAAGGAAGAAATTGTATGGAGTGTCGTACTAAGGGAACTATATGAGATGCATGCGAAAACAAGCCGAAGTTACACAAAAATATTACTTGATCATGTAAAGATATCGAGAAGGTGGGCACAAGAGTGAATTGTTTTCACGTTTCCTCAAACGCATCAAGTTGAAAGGCGCTCCCTTGAATTCTTTCAGAATACTTTGTATCTTATTGTTGCCAATCTTTTGTGATTCTTTCTCCGAATCGACGTGTAACATTTTTTTTCGTTTGAAACTCTATGAGAATTTTCGAAACGAAAATGCTCATAGTTTCTTTCGGGCCTCTTCGTTTTCATAAATTCAGGCTAAGGGAATTCTTCTAACTTTGTTCCTTTCTTCTGTAGATAATTTTTGTTCTTGTTTATTTTTTCAGCTTGTCTAATAATAATAACTGATCTAAGTTATTGCATTTGTACGCACTGTTCATATTTTCGCACGAGTACTTTTTGAAGTCCATTAAATGTTTCCCCAATCGCTTTAAACATTAGTTTTATTTTAGGTGGCTAGTATTCTTTCATAAATAGTGTAAAAATCTGAGTAGATATCGTTGATTTCACTGGGCTTGTCTCCGCGTAAACTGTTTCCTGCAGAAAACAATTATCTGAAATACATTCTCTTTCATCATGATCCGGCTTCCTTTCCATTCAATCCTTTGACATTTTGGAGTTTATTCTCTCAGGTGTTTTGTTCCAACTCTTCTCTTTGCCTTCGTTTCGTATTAAATTATCGCTTTTAACATTTGGAATGGCATTTCCTTCTGTAGGACGTTCTTTGAAGTATCTTCTTGGAGTTCTATTGACCACCACCACATTTTTCCCCGTAATAAGTCATCTTCGGTTTCTTCCCATGAATTCTTCTACCCTGGCATTGTTTTACTTTCCGTTAATTAAATTTATGACGCTTTAAAAATCTGTCAACTCTTCAAGCATTTCATTTATCGGGTTTGTTTTCTATATTGTTGACTATTTATGTAGCTGTTCATCTATGATCCTTAACTCTTATGTACTGCCCTATCTTATTAATGCTTTCCATATTACCCTTAATAGTACTCTATGAATAACTTATTGCTGACTGCCTTTGACTTAGTCCATAGCATTTTAACTCTTATATATGTATACGTATATGTATACACACACAAAGCAAATACCAAAAAAGAAAATAGAAAGGTTTAAATATTGATTTGAGGTTCCACCTTCTCCAGCGGAAGAAATAAGAGAACTGAGGAAGGAGATGAGGGGGAAGGAGACAGGTAAAGAATTGTGGGGGCAGTTGAAAGAGCAGGATAGGAGAAGACAAAAGGTGAATGGTGACCCAAGGAGTCAATAGTATTGACTGATGGGTAGAGAGAGATGTGATTCGACCAGCCAGATGACTTCCTGCTGTAGTTAATATAGTTTAATTGGGGTGTCTGCCGGTGGAATTGAGGCGATCACTGAAATATTGGGGCCATTGTTGAAGAATACAATGTGGGGATAACGTTTTTAGGAACATGGAGACCATTTGACCAGGAAGATAGGTTTCTGGAAGCTGGTAGCTATTAATCGGAATATTTTCAGGGTATGGTGCATTAGTTTATGCAACGTGAATCGGCGTTTATGCCTTACTAGATAAGAAAACGTTACTAGAAATACAAAAGGAAAACGAGAATGGTTGAATAAATGCGTAGATGAGTTATTGGTGGGGGTAAGGATTGTAAAAATTGGGGCATGCATAACATCTGTCCCAATACCCCGGAGTATGTGGATTTTGGATTGGGGGATAAGGGAGAGATTTCATGCTTGCAGTTTTTGAGCACTGTAAAAAGATGTGGTAAAATGTTTTTGAGTATGGTGAAAAGGCAATATATTGGAGTGTCTGTATCCTAAAGAAGAAGGTAGTACAGATGGATAGAAAGTGAGGTTTTTTTCTTGGCGGAGTTGGGTTTAGTATTGATATATTCCGATATTTTTGGAGAGGAGGGATACCAATTTTCCCGCATGAAAAGGGAAGGGTATTCACGATAGAGGAGGGAATGATGAAGGTTGCTGATGGAATTTATTGAGAGAATCCGTATTATTAAATTTGGTGACCGCTGATAGATAGAGGCTTTTACTTTGGTAGGTATACATGGATAGGAGATAGGGGAATGAATTTTTATTCGTTGCTGTTTTAGCAAATTCAGTGGCTGCTTTAGTAAATGAGTTGTGTGCGTTGTAGGTTTCACATTCAAATAATTATGTTACTTATTAATACTGGAGTAGGAGTTAATTTCAAGGGGTGTTATTGTTAATGGTTGAATAGTGGTGATGATAGGAGAGAGCAGATGTTAAAAGTGGAATGAAAATGTTAGTATATAACCTATGTACATTTTGACTGAGGAAAATGTCAATGCATTTAGTAGTTTCAGAGAGTGATATAAATTAAAATGCTTTGCAAGATGATCCATTCTGGCATAAATGGTTCCAAAATTTGTAGCCGTGGCTCATTTTTCCCGAGTAATATGGAGGTTGGATTGTTTATTGAAGGAGTTGGATTGATTGGTAGGAATTAAATAATAAATATTCTCTAGATTTCAATATTAACCTCAGAAATGGAGTGAAATTATATCTAGAACTTTAGAAAATTCTGATTACGGCGACGGAAAACATATATGAGGATTATTTTTCTTTATTTTTATATATGTCAGTGATAGCGCATTTACTTTATTTGTTAGCATAATTTCCCAGAAAAAATGCAATTAACTATTGTTCAACACCCATCTTCTTATATTATAAACACGACGAATTCCTCCTGAATCAGAACAAATAAACCGTATTCCCCAAAAAAAAACTCCGACTTCCTCTTAAACAATTTCATTTGAAATTTGCTAATTCCTCTTTTTGCTCGTTTGTGACGTTTAAAACGGTAAGCCGTCTTTTGCGTCGAGAATGGGCGATGTTTAATATGCATATTTGTGCACTTTTCCATCCGAATCGAAACTGTCAATTTTTTGGGCATTTAAGACCTCTGTTTTCGCCTTCCTACCTTCTCTCTCCGTCTCCATTTATATTTCTTCTTCTTTGTTCCACTTGCCACGCTTCCATCTTTTCCTTTAAGGTTTCATCCCTCGCGAAGTAAGGACCTCGGTCCTCCCGCCCGGCGTCCACCGCGTCTCCTTCGCTGGTTTCCCTTGCCTTCCTCACCCCCCGTTTCTCTTTTGCCCATATTTTTTGCTTCCACCAATACAACTTTTTTCATTTATATTCCTTTTCGCCCTCCTCATCTCCTTTTTTGCGGTGCTCTTGCGAGTGAAAAATGGTTATTCTTTTCTCGTCGCCACTTTGTCATTTTTTTCTGTCGGCGTGTAGCTCCTTCTCCCAAGATTTTTATTCCTTGTCCTTTAAGGTCTTTGCTCTCCCATCTCTCTCTTTCCTTTCCTCATCTTTTTCCTTTTATTCCATCCACATTTCCCATTTCCTTTCGTTCTCCTTTCCACCCTTCTCCTCTCATTCTTGAGTCCTTTTGCTCTCTCCTCCCCCTCGCTTATCCCTAATGTAGTTGCCTCTTTTTGCCCCGTGCTTTTTACTCACCTGAGGGATTTTCCAGGGGTACATAATTTGAGTTTTTCTTTAGATGTTAAATCATGAAAAAGTCACCTTGCGCCATTTGAAAAATTGCAGAAAAACGGAAATTTCTCGTATATATTTTCATATTTACGTGAGATTATGAATGAATTTACATCAAAATCCAGATTTGTTTCTTTTTCTACGATAGTATCCGTACGAGAATGTCACCTTATGTTCTTATAAGATTTAAGAGTGAACACCTGTGTGCACTGAGAGGGAATCATTCAGTAAATTATTCTCATTTTTTATAGATAAATCAAGTATTTGAAAAATTTTTCGTACCCATTGTTGTATTAGGATGAATCTAAATTAGGATAAATCCAAATAAATTTCAACAGTTTGCGCGTTTGTTCAGAATTATGCTTGCAGAAATAAAGAAGAAACAGAATGCCAAGTTGCAAATATCAGGCTAGGATAATAAATAATGGAATACTTGAGGATGTTATGGGTAACGTATTAGCGTTATATAATGGCTAATGATTTAATATTTCGTGATAAACTGTAATGAAAATATACTTCAATACAATATGAGGACAGAGCGCTGATCCACGGACTGGATTTTCCTTGTTCAAAGCAAAGAGATTCTTTGAGGTTTTGAAAATGTGATTTTCCCTTGAATAGTCGCATTCAATGTGAGAGAAATTCTTGTTTCCTGGATCATGCACATGTTGACTTATTTTACGATGATTTTTATTACAATTTGATATTGGAATACATCCGACGATGTCTATTCAGCAGGTAGAAATACTATCCCGCACGCCATTTGATTACATTGAAGATTAATCTTCGACTAACTACCGTTATTTATTTGGAATTAGGTGTAGAAAGGTTGGGTTGAAGTTATGTTAAAAACTAATTCCGGGATAATTTTCCAAAAACAAAAAAGTATGTGAAATACATCATGTTTCAATACTGATTGATCCCATCTCGAAAATTTCTAGTTCCCACACCTTGGGCTAATAATCTGCTAGGGAGTCCAGAGTCGAATGAATTATATGTTAAGGGGGAAGTGAAACGCGAAGAGGGCTACGGCGACGAGGTTTTCAAAACTCCGGGGTCTTGCACGTGTGTGCGACCTGATAAAAAAAATTAAAGCTCCAAAACCCTCACATCTACCCTTTACCCCACTCAACCCCCCCCCCCCCGCCCCGCACATTTACGACAGTTCGTTCGAGGTAATGGACCAAATGCAAATTAGAACGAAGGAGAAAAATGTTTTTAGAGTTTAAAAGCTCGCATGGAATCGCGCGAGTACCTACACGCCGTTCTAGCTCGGCGTTTATTGCCTCCCACCCTCAGCAGCTTTGTTCTCCGTGGAAACTACTCCAGATAGTTTTCAGGAAATGTTGAGTTCCTACTTGAGTTTTGGGAGTGAGTATTTCCTGAAGAGTGGGACGTCGATATTCGTCGTGGGTCGTGGGAGGTGGAACAGGCTGGGAGAGGAAACTTTGGAAAGGTCGGAGGACGAAAATATTTTGTCAGATGATTGATCGCAACAATTGATACGGTAGGAATTTTCCCCTCTCTTTCGCGGGTCTGAGAGTTTCTCCGCGAAGTTTTGCCTTGACTGTCGCACTTATGTCGCTAATCCAATTCGTCCTTCTCTCCCAGTTTTGTATGCGGGAGGAATGAAAAGGAGTGGAGTTAGGCTGAGGGATATCGCAGGAGGGTGAAGGGGTAGAACAGGGCACAACACCCCTTTGCGATTTTCAGTCCTGCCCTCCATTAGGGTCCCCCCCCACTACTTGCCTCCTCCCTCTCACCTTTTCCCTCCATTCGACCCCGGACTCCGTGGCGCACCTCGCCGCGACTCCGACGAACCCCCGACACGGAACACTTGAACCGTCAAGTGTGCCTCTCAAAAGTCCTCGCCTGCTATACACACACACACACAAATACAAGCACTAGCTCGTGAAGGTTTTATGGCTTCAATTTATCCCGCTTTTTTTTATAAAGACTGAAGCGACGAACGGATCGCCCGAGTTTACGGTTGTTTCAAAGAAATTAAAAAGTTTTCCGGTCTTTCCCCTTCCCTTTTCCCATCAAGAAAATATTTTCAGATACTATAAAGGTGAGCGTTGACGTCCTCACACTCTTCAACCGTTGGAATCGAGTTTGTCTAACCCTGGCATTGCCCTCCTCAAAATTAGGAAAAAATGCTGTGTGTCATTCCTCCATTTGGTGCACCTTATAGTCCTCAGCGGGGCACGGGCGTTTGAGCTAATAAATAAAGAATTTGGGAATTTAGAAAAATTATTTTTGATTCTTATTCTGAGATACGGTGCTATGCATGCGTTAAAATCCATTGTTGGTGAAGTGAATTGGCAATTTGGTAAAATTTTGAAAATATAATTCAGCAATAAGAAAAAGCATCAAATTATTTGCATTAACTAGGGATTTTTCTCGATGGAAAGATTTTAGGTACCGTACAAGTATGTTTAAACATAATTTACGTCACATTTTAACTAATCATATATTCACATATTTGTTTCGCATGGCCTGTCTGGGTATGGTGGAGTACTATCGTATTATTGGTTGTGATTCATTTGTACTTCCTCCTTTTTCGCATATCAAAGCACTTTTTGGTGGGTGAAATTAACACTTGTTTTTAACTTAGCTTTCCGCAAGTAGGTATATGAATATATACGTCTTTCTAGGGTTTTTAGTGAGTAGTTTCCCCTTTTCCTTGCTATTTAAGCATCATTCCTTTCCCTTATCCCTTATCCATTCCACCTCGTTCATCCACCCCTTCCACACACCTTTTTGGTGGCTCGCGCGCTATTTATGTACATGTAGATATCTGATTCTTACGTAGTGAGACACTTAAAAAGAAAAATCTAAGGAAAACATGCCCTAAAATTCAGTCATTTTGCGGCAATCAACCGTATTTAAATTTTTGTTCCAACGAGAGAAAAACTGAAAAGCTGAACAATGAAAGATTTTGATTTCTGCGTGAAAGTGAAAATTTATGAGTTAGAACAAAGTAAGATATGACCTTGATATTTTAATGAACAGTCAGTGGCTTCAATACCCCAAGGTTATAAATTATCTATGTTTCAAAAAGCTAAATAAACTCCCAAAAAAGTTCATTTTGGCTTCGATATTTTAGAGGTAGGCATAAAATGTACTTTAAAACAACACATGTGGATAGCAGTGTGATATCAGAGAAGTGTTTCAAATTAGACCCTAATCATATATTCGTTGAATATAATTCTAAAGCGTATTCTAATTTTGTGGTGTCGTTACTCACATCAGTTCTTATTGTTCATTTCTTTTATTGGAGTAGCCAATTATTTTAATTGTTTCTTTCACGCCCAACTCGTTAATTTTCTCAAATTAAATTAGCGATTACCTTAGAATGTGTCTATATTTGTCCAGTGGTAATTGAAAAAGCAGTACCTATCACACTTCGAATGGCAGGGGTGTGTAATGTGATGGCTTTCTTAAGCACCAGTCTTATGGGTAACTGAAAATTTAAAGAATACTTTATTATATTTTGTCTATCTTAATGATTGTCGTCTTTTTCAATTTGTGTCTTTAATTGAGCGCAATTATTGGGTAATACAATCAATTTCTCACGCTACGACACTCTATTTCGTTAGTTTACAAAGAGGCGTCTACTATTAATGTAATGTGGAGTTGTAATCAGTGACAGCCTTTGCCTTATTTATTTTGAATCTTCCCTTTAGTTTAGGTGTTGTTTGTAATATTTATGCTTAGGTTGATCCAGTAGAGTATTCCTTTGAAGATTATGTTATCCCATGTAATTCTTTAGCCAGTCGGTTGTGTTTTTCGTATTGCTTAATGGCGGATATGTTTACATATGTGCTCCAAGCAACATGCTCCAGATGAATTCAAGAGTAATCTTCAATTTCATCGTCCGTTCTATGAATCGATAACAAGGGGGATTAAGAGCAGCTGTAGTCGAGCACCAGTTTCAGTAAAGGACCATTTGAAAAACATGATAAATTCCTAAGAAATTTATACATGCCATATAATTATCATGCTAACATGTGTAACTGCTTTGTTTAGTAATTTTGTAACTTAAACCAAATACTTTGAATTCCTTCAACTTTAAGTAAATGATTTATTTTATCTTTTAGGTGTTGATAGGAATTATGTTTATGAGAAATATGCCAAATTCAAGTTCTAACTTATCTGTTTAGCTTCGAAAAAATGTAAAGTTGTAAATAAAAAGTCAAAGTTGTGGTAATAATGGGAAAAGATAAAGCTCAGAGCTATGATACATGTACTTATACGTATTCGGGTGTTTACGGTTAAGTGAACGGATGTAGTAAACTCTTGTATCAGTTGATAACTTTGTTGAAAGCTACTAAGCGTTATGCAAGGGTTAAAATGTAGGTATAATTGGCGAACTTGGTAAATGGAAGAGGATGAGAATAATGTGAAAATGTTAACAAACTTAGGACTATCTGCGTGATAAAGCGAGTTCAGGTATGTCTTTTGAATAAATCAAAAATTTTAGGGTGAAACGAATACTTCCAATGAATACCCAGTTACCAAGTGTGTGTAGCACGACATCATAAGATAGCAAAATTAGGTTGCTTATATGAGACTAATGCTATTTCTACTCTAACTATTGTTTTCATTTGAACTGACGTTTGAATGTGTTACTAAATGCAGAAAATATAATGGTTACTGGAGTGGAATTGAAAGGTTATTTTTTTTTAAATAAAAAGACACTCACTGTTAGTTTCTAATTATTCAGTTGTACCAAGCAATGGGGATTTTGGGCGTGGTATCAGAAATCTCAAGACTTGGGTATTTTATATTTATGCAGTTTGTTTTTTTACCATGATGTCTTTAATATTTACTTCTTTGCGCCTTTCAGTCTGTATACTAATACAAACATATTATGATCATGAATGCTTTCCAAGTAGCAAATTTAAAGTTGATGAAATACGTCGTCAAAATAGCTTGAAGTAATGAAGCATGTAACAAGCCATTTGAATAGTTACTAAAACCCATTGCTAGAATAATTTTCCTAAATATTTCTTCAAGGATTAATTTTGTTGCGCTTTTCTCATTATCAAATTACATTGCTATGATGTAAAAAAAAGGAAAAGAAAGTCGGCCTCGCAATTAAACTCTAATCGTGTGCTTCGTATGGTGGCTGTTTTATAACAAATTCAGCAAGGGAAAATGAAAGATTTAAATGATTACCACATTTTGTAATATAGAGTTCAATTTTTTATTCCATATTTCAATATATTCTACCTTCCTCGTGGGGATCGTTAGCAGAGTATTTTTATTTTATAAATCACTAGGGTCAGATTTTCAAGTTGAAATATCCACATTATTTTTGTCCATTTATCAATATAAAGGAATCATTGATGATTCCTGATATTCTTTCACGTCAACGACAATTTAAATCTCCATCGAGTGATACTTATGTTCATGATTATGTTATTTCCATAGGTATTCGTTACTTTCTCTTAACCGCACTTAAATATTATTTAGAATCATGATTTGTGGCATTACTATCTTTCCGGGAACTGATGTCCTTTGGAGGGCCTTGCTTAAGTATGGGGATTTTATCAAAATTTGCCTCCCAGAATTTACCGTCCCTCTTCATATTTTCCTTGCGGATGGCTTGCGACTCGGAATTTGCCCCTCGGGGGGGCCGTGAAGCATCCAAAACTTCCAAAAAGTTGTCTTTGAATCGCAAACACAGGCCAGCGAGGCGAAAGATAAATAATTTAAACTTTAACATCTGGGGTAGGAGGTTAAGGAATGATGGCAGTAAACAAAAACTCGTAGCAATATTAAAAGGGGGGGCCAGGAAGAAGTTTTCAACCACTGCATTAACATGGGAGGGAAACGCGAGGAATCCGGGCCACCTACCCTCTCCCTCCTCTGAATGCCCCCCTCCAACCTGGGGTCATCTTGTTGGCGGAGAAGCTTCTTTCGAGTCGGTGTTGGAGATGATGAACAGCAAACAGACCCCTTTGAGCGGCGAAGGTACAAGGCGAAACGATGCTTAAGAAATGACTGTAAGAATTGCTGTACAACAACATTTAATAGAATTAAAACAAACGACTAGTGGTAAGTAAATTGGATATGTGAATGGCTCAGCATATATCGTAGCAACTTGTTTGCGTTAATTGCAATTTGCTCCAATACATTCAAATCATTGAATATTACGTTAACTAGAATCTCATTGAACAATGAGTTACTAAACGTAAATAAAAAGTTGAGACAGATAAGAATCTGACTCATTTTTTCCTTTAAATTTAGTTTTACACTGAAACGAATAGGGCTAATTTGCCCATTTGTAGTTTTTTAAGGATGTATTATTTCCGCCAGTAAATATTATATTTTACAATAAGTTTTTAAGGCATGTATATGTTCCAACTCTTATTCATTTCTCCGGGAAGCTTTAATTCAAACTCTCCTATTTTTATACTTATATTATTATCATTGAACATATATTTTACGTTTCACGTCATGGTAGATCATCCTGGTGAAATTATTATATCCTGACGACAAAACGTCCTGTGTCCAGAAAAATCAGACAAAATAGCCACTATCTCAGTATAACTATCGAGTTGACTGATTCACTACTAGTGGGTATTTGATTCCACAAACACCTTCATGATGGCATCGATGATTTAGGTATCAACCAGTTTTTAGTGTTAAAGGTCAACTGTCGCTCAGTTTTTTTATGTTTACGAGGGTATTACGGCTAATTGGGGCTCTCACTTCCTCGTAATGATGATGATGTCATCTCCCTCCCGGTCCAGGGAAGGAAAAGGAAGGGGAATGGCTCCTCGCCATCCTCCCTCTGCCCCTTCTTACTCTCCCTTCTGTCACCACTAGGTCGCAGCATCAGCCCATAACTTCGTCCGACGGGAAAGCTCTTTTACTGAAAGCTGGCGTCTGTCAGCATCGCTTCACCGATGGTGAATTTAAACCCTCGCCCCTGCTTGGTGCTATTTTCGAAGTTTCCCAACCTTGAAAACAACACATGAAGCCCCTCTCTTGGAGTATCCCGTGTCAATCGTTTTCGTGTCCGGATCTGGACACAAATAATGCAAGACTTTCTCTCGCTTTTCGATGTGTGGAGTGCCCTTGAAAGCATTCCACCCTCGCTCTTCGTAATGACCAATATGTAGGCAGGGGGGGGGTAAAGGGGTGGACAGTATGTGCATAGACTGTTTGTAGGAGCTCAATCATTGGGTGAGCCGTCTCTTCGTACATTTGTGTTGGCTGTCTCCATATCGTCCTAAATGTAACGCGTAAAGTACGTCGTCCATTTGTTAAAACTACGTTCCCCAACTATCGCTGGTACCGTCCTGCCAAACACTCTCCTCATTTACCCCCTCTCATTCATACAAGGCTCTTCCACCCCACATGCGTACGTCTCTTTACCTCCAAAGCCACCCCGCGCTCCCTCCCATGCAGCATTTCCCAACTTTATGTTCTCCTTTTCGGCCATCCTCCACCGACCTCTTCAACCTCAAACTTCCATTTCCTGCCGCCGGGGGGAGAGGGGGAAGAGAGGGGCAGGATGGAAAAGTGAGGTTTTCCTCAGCTGAAAGGTGGGGTGCGTAGGAGAGAGAGAGAGAGAGAGAGAGACAAGGGTGGTTGGAGGTGAGGGTTTAAAGGGAGGCAGACAGGAGGTTTCCGAGGACTTGGGAAAGGGAAACGGGCGGAGGTGAGAGAGATGATGGTAGAAAGGTTTTTAGAGAAAGCGGGAGGGAGAGGAGTAGGTTGAAATGGAAGGGTTGTGTCTCTTTTTACTGCTCTGAATATTCAAAGTTTCCTGTCGCATGAATATGCACGTGCAATCCATCCCGATGTTTACCTTTTCCAGATGCCAGAGCCCCTTCTTCTCCTTCCTCTCGCCGAGTTTCCACCCACATCC
Source organism: Hetaerina americana (assembly GCF_022747635.1). NCBI lineage: Eukaryota > Metazoa > Arthropoda > Insecta > Odonata > Calopterygidae > Hetaerina > Hetaerina americana. Next base: position 58,733,123 of record NW_027287538.1, read on the forward strand.
CTCCACCTCTACCCGTTTTTCTTTTTTTTTTAACCCCTTACTCCACCTCAAACCCCCTTTGGACGTATTTTTTCCTCTCTCGTCCTCTTAAATTTGACGCGGGCTTATAATGGCTCTAAGTGAGGGGATGTTATCGTTCTCATATATCGGTCAAGACTTACGGCCCAGGCTGGAATTACTCTTCGGCGTGGGACCATCCCCTTTATCCTCCGCCGAAATATACATGGGTTTCTTGTAAAGCTAGCCCTAATGCCTTGAATATTCATGCGGTCCTTTTAAAAGCCGGGCACACGGGTTTGGTTTTTTTCCCTCAAAAAGTTTCAATTTTTTCGATCATTTGTCTCGCTTTTGGTCTCTCAAAAGATATGAGGTACTTAAACCTTATTAGTTTACTTACCTGACGATTGACGATTCTCCTCGTAGTGGAAAGAATCACGCAGTTAGCCGAGGAAGAGTATAATACTCCAGCATAAATTAGTACTTCGTCAATTGTCAAGAATGATTTGGCACTCCCAATTGTTTGTTTTGAAACATGCTTCGTTTATTTTCCTGCGCATATATTTTATGCTTGTAATTAACGTATTGTCTCAATTGAACTCAAACTTCAATGAAAATACGTCACAATATTATTTATGAACGTTTTTATAGCTCGGGTATAGTCCAACAGAAATGGTAACTGTATCTCGGTTATTAAAACGAGTAGGAAAGAGATGGTCTTATAGTATTTTGTTCTTTTGACTCCAAGTACTATTTTATCCCTCGTAATAAAATCAAACTCTGTAGCATACTGTAGAAAATTACAACTTCACCATCCTTTTGACCTCCCATCTCATTATTTCTTTAAAAATTTCTTATGCTGACATTATTGATTGCCTTTTTCTCCAAATTAACCGTTTGGCCTTCATTTGCGCTGCGCTTTGATCCACGCTTTTGCTTGCCAGCTTAGAGACGCTTATCATTATTGTGCCAAACAATTCTCTTGACATTAATGTTCAAGGTCACCAAGATACTTGCGTGGTCACCCCGCCCCCTTACAGTCCCGGGTTGGCTCCGTGTGACTTTTTTTGTTTCCCCGACTGAAGAGAGAGCTGAAAGTAAAGCATTGGGAGACCGTGTAAAATATCTAAAAAGCATGTCACCACGTTCCTGAGAAACATTTCCGTCGAGGAGTTTCAGGGTGACTTCCTGGCATGGCAGACGTCTCCTCGAGTGTATTGGTGCTGGGGTCGAGTATTTTGAAGAATGTTAAGCATTTTAACGGGAACGATATAGACTATAGGGTCTATTTTCCCCAGAGAATGCGCATTACTTTTATGATGAATCTTGCAAACGCTTTATTTTTTCTTAAATTGTGATCTCAGTAAACTCTTGTACCTAGTATGTATCCGATTAGTTTCCCTTTTCTTTATGTAATTGTGGTTCATAAGTAACCACCCTTCGATACACTTCATTTTGTCACTTCGTCAATTCATTTTTTTTCATCAATCTTTGGGTGATATCGCATTTTCATCGCCTCCAATCGTCTTTTGTCTATTTTTTCCATCTAAAGAGTTTCAGAGCCGTACTTCTTATGTCAATTTTTATCCACTTTTTTATTTTTATTGGTACTTTTAGCCGTTAGTACTTGTTTATTGTAGTATAAATGTTACAATTAATCCTCCCACGACATCCACTTCTGCTTACTATTACGTACGTCCACTACTACGTCTCTGGGGCATAGAGTCTTTTTCCTCCCTAAAAGTATCCTCTCCACAGTTTTCTTTGCGGTGTCCAATTTACCAGTCTTCTTTCCACCTTTCATCGATCGATCATCTGTTGCTACATTTCCCCATTTATCTATATTCTGTTTAAAAAATTCATTCTTTTCTGAGATTATTTTAATCTCTCTAGCTACTAATTGGTTTCAAGGGTCTTTTCCTTAGCTTCTTGAATTTAATATGGAATTTATTTACTCCTAAAATGTGGTTACTTTTGATAGCTCTTTGCTAATATTGTTTTGGTTCTTTTCCCAAATGTTTGTTTCACAAAGGCATTTCCAGGTTGAAATTTTCTTTTATCTTAAAATATTCCCTGTTTATCATGTATATTAGCGTTTTTTGGGCGTTGCGTATTTAACCTAGCGACGGGGGATAACCGCCACTAATTAATAATTTTCGCAGAACTTCAAAATACCTTCTTCTCTCTCATTTCCCAGTCCATATATATACACATACTTGCGGTTTTCCTCCTCAGGTTTCTTCTAGTGAATTCTAATATGTACGATGTATTATATTTTTTTCTTTCCTTGTTTTTTCCTCCCCATCCCATTATTTCTACCTTATTGTTATTCTACTCTCATTAACCTTCCTCTTCCTTGTTTTCATTACCTCGGACCTATTAATGTATTCCTACACTTAACCATCACCGGAGACTAGCGTCGGCATATTATCAAATACGTACAAATACTGCATCAGTCGGTTTTGTTGCTATCTTCATCATTTTGAATCCACTATTCTATCGCAGTAGGTGTGTTTTACTAACGATGTAACTCGCTTTCTTTTTCAATTTACGTTCATGTGACATGATATACATTTCTGGGAACTGTGTGCATGGTTTTGTAGTCACCAATTAAAAAGGCCGTACCATTCCTATGCGCGCCGTTGTATTTCAAATTCGGTCAAATAATTTAACCGTATTTTACGTATCTCTATCTTGACATTATCTAATTTTCTGTGACCCAGTACAACCTGGGCTTACCCTGATATACCCTCTCAAATAGTTTCCGCAACGGAGATTGAAATGTGGAACAAGAGTGTCTGCGGAATATTTTACTAGGGAGAGTTTCATTATTTTGAGGTATTGTAGTCATATTTGAGATGTGTTTTCAGGAATATAAATTATAGTGTGAAGTACTTATACTCTTGAGAGTTATTTGTCTTACATTACCATAATCATAGACACAATCAACGCTTTGAAAAGTCAAGAAGCTCTACATTTGTGCCCTATATTTCTCTCAATATTCAGTAATATTTTGTATTTGCATCAAGTCTATGCAAGTTAATTAAACAAAAAATAGATTTCAAAGTAACGGGACATACCTAAAGTAATAAAATAAAGACTTGTACTGGCTGCAACTGCACGCAAAACTGTTTTTTTCTATTTTATTGTTTATTTTGTGTTATTCTTTCTACTTAAATTTTGTCTGTCACCATCCCCTCAACTTCAAAATTCCATAGGGCGTCACCTTATTTGCTTCCCAAGAAGTTCCTTTAAGCCTGTCTCAAGCCAATATATTCTCTGAATTTTTAAAAACCAATTATGTTCCTGTTATTGCCATATTAGGAAGATGTTTTTATTTTGTTTTCTAATTCGGCAGTTTCTGCAGTGTCTTAATTCAACCACCTCCCAACTTATTCATACTAATGCCGTCGTTGAATTAAATCTTCAGAGTTATATTCAGCTTGAGATTTATTCTAAAGGTACGTATGCCTTCTCTTACGATTAGTAAAGCACCCTTGAGCCAGAGTTATACAGATATGTATTCAATAGTTTGCCCAGTTCAATCGCAACTTCGTGTTAAAAGTTTGAAAAATATATGTTTTATTTTATTATTCGAGTTATTGGGGCCTTTTCCGGCAGTTAGTGACACGACATTTCCAGGCGAGAATTTCTGCAGTAACGAAACAGAACTTGGGAATAAGTGTGGATTGTTTGGAAGCGTGTACTTGTGATAAAGGTCAAGGCTACTATATGAGAAAGAAACGATTTCCTTATTTTCCTTAGAGTCGGCCTCTTCAGTGTAAGATCTTTCTTTTATCCTGCAGTTGACAAGGGCTTGGAATGACGTAATATTCTAAGCCTTTGTTACTCAAATGGAGAATCATAAAAAAGGAAAAAAATTACGAAAATCAAAGATGCTCTAATTTGCCCGCCTGTAATTTCTCTTTGCTACGTATGTGTAAATTTGCCATGGTGATGAATAAATATCTGCAAAATGACGGTTTCTTTAGCATATTGTTTTGATTATTTGTTTTCATAATTTAAGATAACTCGTTAAATAGTGTCAATTTATATCATCTAGCATTGTGGAAGAAAATAATCTCGAGCTTACGGAAATCTGATCAGTTGCATATAAAAAAAACTTACTGAAATATATAGTTAAAATTCCAATATTAAAATATATCTGTTTAATCTGATCTGTGTTTTGACCTCGGCGATAAATTATTTTAGTTGAAATATCACTTTGTCTTATTTAGATGCAAAATGAAATCAAACTCATGCGAAAAATACGCGAAAATCCGAAGATGTTACGCGGAAATTGTCTCGATTTTCGTCAATGAGGAAAATCTAAAAAAATCCTGAAACTTCTTTTACCTGACAAATAGTTTAATAGTATTGTTAATAATACCCGCGCCAAAAACTTTCGGTCTTCATTTTTAGATGAAATACTTCATTGAGCACATATTTCAAGTATCTATGACTGAGGTAAACAGATTCCACACTTAATTTTACCGCAATACAGAGTGCATTCAAGTTATTTAAAAATGAATATATATGATCATACATCCATGCACATATTTGCGTATAAATATGTATTTTCCAGATGTAATTTTAAGATTCATGGTTATGCACATATATTTATCGTGTGAAATAATGCCTCGCAAGCAGGAACTCTGTAATTGAGTATTTTTTCAAACTGGCGTACCTGTTAAATTCCAATATCAGATATTCCGAGCACAAAATGAATCAGACAGCATATGAAAACATTCCGGAGCAAGATGCCAACCAATAATAGAATCAATCTAATCATCACAATCTCTCCTCTCACTGAACCTTCCCATCCCGGTCATCGCCAGAAAAATCAACCATCGCGTATTATTTCTGTTGATCAAGCAAACTTCATCACTTTCTCTCGTTTTCTCATTCGGACACGTGGGAGAGATAACTTGGAAGAGGAGGTCGAAGTGGAAAACTCGATGCGGGATAATATTGACGCAATGCCGACTGGTCCATACTGTTGCGAGATTGAAGAGGGACATAGGGGGGAACGGAAGAAGAGGAAGAACAGCTACTTCGACGGGGTGGAACCGAAAATATTTCCTCCGTAGTGCAGTGTTTTCCCATGGGATTCAACTTCAGAGTACATGTATATATTACTGTAAAATTGGATCAATATATTTAGAATGAAAAGGGTTTATTATCGTTAAATTTCGCACCCAGTTCCTTTGGCGCGAGTAAAAGATGTGTGTAAGGTAGAAATACGACGCCGATGAATGCCCTCTCAGTCGATATTTATCGATCATGAGGTCCTGTAAGAATCGGATAGCACTTAGACGAGCAAGGCTGTAAACGTGATCAGTGGAGAGTAGTAGAACCCATTCAACTATATTTCTCAATCTTTCTCGTTCCTCCGCTGCTCTAGTGATGAATAGTATCGCTTGGTAACGCCCCTGATGAACCAACCACCTTCCACGATCACCAACGCCAGCTTTGTTTTAGAATCTTTGGTTTACCCAAATCACAGACCATTCTAATATTTCTGGGTGAATAGCTTCTGGAGGGAATATTAGCCTGATCCGATGCCTCAGCGGCAGAGTTCGGAGAAAAATGAAATTATTTTAACTCAGAAAACTGGGAATACATGAATTATTTTTCAATGAATATGTCAGGAAGGTTAAAAACAAGATAAAAACGTCCCATTTAATCGTTTTGTTGACTAAGTGCACTCATGCCCGATGACTTTAGTTGTTTAATGTTATTATAATGCCCCTTATATTCCTTTTTGAAGTTAGAAATATAGATTTCTTCTTGGGTGTATAATCTGTTATATATTTTTACCTTAATTATTTAAATAATATGCGTCACAAAATTAGGGATCTAATACTTAAAATTGTTCGCTGGATGAATTCAAGTCTTTAAAGTCATGTGTTATATTACATTAAAGGCATGTGTTACTATCGTTGCTGAACTAATTTGGGTTTAATGTTTAGTTAATGCCGTTAATTTTGTAAAATTGATAAATAAGATTGCATTACTTAATTAGATATAGTAATAATCAGGTAAATTCAATTTGAAAAAATATTTCTTTTTTGAAAAACGGTATTTCTGTTTTATATTAGAAATATAATAATAATATATAACTCATCTAGTATATATACGTAACTCATATTACGTGAATTCATAATATGGTAGGTTTATAAAGTAAGTGTAACTCAGTCAGCGTTGAAACCTGAGTATTGAAAGAGGTTCAATTTTAAAAACTTAGAAAACCCCCGATGTGAAAACCCTGCACCAAAACAGCCCTTATATTTTCATTAATCTTGTACTTTAGAGAAAATAAGTGAACTTATTTTCTCTTGGCTTGTTAATATCTTAGCCCTCGGTCTCTAAACTCGTTCGAACGGTTTGATTTTACGATTTGTGAAACTCCGAACAAGAAAAGGTTACATTACCGCATTACCAGTAAAAGGTTTTAAGCTATTGTTATTCTGTACAAAATTTTGCCCTAAGTTATAAATCTCCTGGCAGGAGAACAAGTTTTCTTTCCTTAACAAATGATGTTTCAAGATACTACAGGCTATGCCAGCGGAGGCATATAATAATAAACAGTGAATCGATCCACTAGTTGTTACATGTTCGTAATCTATTATCATGCATTAGTTCTGAATATTTCCCGGGTTTTCATCATGTTCGCTGTCATGTAGAGAAAAATTTTCTGGTCAAACTACGGTCTATTGTCCGTATAGGCAAGGCTTTGCTAGAAAATTTATCTATCCAAGCCGGCGAACGCGGCAGATGCTCTTTAAATATGCATAGCTCATCGATTTCACTGCTGCAGATGCCTCTGAAGTACAGTTATTATTATTATAACAAAGCTTTTTACCAAAAGTTAGCACATGGTTTACTTTAAATTTTCAAATATTAACGTGGAAAGAAAATTCATCAAATTTTCACAAATCAATGCATGAAAGAAATGCATGTAAGCACATGCACCGATTTGTACTGCAGGAGGTAATTGGAATAGTGAATTAAGTTGGACCCAAAGTTTGGAGTAAAACGATTACAACAATTTATTATATTCCGTTTTTTACCAGTATTGTACTGGTTTTACAGTCGCATAAAATAATTATTGTTTTAATAGTATTAAGTTCAATGGCTTTCGCGATATTTATTTTTACCAATACTTACTTGGCTTTCACATGGGAGCAATAAATGTTTTATGGGCATTTTGTAGATAGAGCATTTATTTTATACCCTTTGTAGAAGCAAGAGCTTAATAACACCGACGAAAAACCTTAGGCGGGGAGATTTAAAAAAATTAATGGAAGAAACTTCCTCACCCTTACCTCAAAAAGACCCACTTTCGGAAAGGAGCAATGCATTTCCCATGACTTTCTTCCCTTAACAGTTGTAGTACGACTCTACCCTTTTAACGATCTTTCTTCCTTCCTCCTTATCCCATCTACGCCCCCATTTTTCTCCTTCAAATCATCCAGCCCTTCGGCGTCTGCTGCCTTCCTTTTGGGTGTAGGAGTGGAATTATGACCCCGATTCCACCTACCTGCTTTCCCCATCACTGCTCTCCTTTTGGCTTTCAGTTTCACTGCTTACTGTGATGCCCAGGTCACCCGTTGACCCATCCAGACATCTCTGGAAAACAATAAACCGTCCAAACTTTGGCACTATAGATCGGTAATGCAAGATCTGCTACTTCCACGTAAAGGTGATGCAAGAATTAGAATATTGTTTTAATTATTCATTTTGAAGTTTGGACTTCTGACCGGAGGGTCCCGGGTTCGATTCCCGGGCAAGTCTCTGGGCACCTGCAGCTCCACCCAAGCTATGTGATTTTTCGGGTACCAGATCTTCCTGGGAAACCATAACCGGCACAGGGAAAGGAACTGGCGCCCCTAACCTGATGTTTGAATTTCACACGCCGTTATAGGGCTTAGTACTGGGTGAACTCTACCATCACCTACCAAACCAACCTTCTGGTTGATTACTGTGTTTATGGTTTTTTTTATTAAGTTTTTAGGTCAATTGTAATGATTAATAGGCCAAAACGTTGACCAGCCAGCATTATCAACGAAGTCTCAATGTCTTGATTATTAAAAAAATGTTAATCTCACTCTGAGAAAAAGTTAAAATAACTCTTAAAACACTCACTTATGTTTTTCTGCTTAGTAATATATCTCTATTTAAGGCCATTCCATTCCATTTCAGCATTATGGTTACAATAAGGGAGGCGCAACGAGGGTTATTAATTGATGATGCAAGTTAACATTTTCTGTGTGCAGCTTTAGAGAAATATATATCATTTTCATGGTGCTTCCACGGAGGAAAATGATAATAATATATTATATAATTTCAAGTGACGCTTTATAGAATTATTCCTCAGCCTTACTGTTCCACTCCTGAGTTTTTTTTTCTCAAGAGCTCCTCACTCTTCTTCTCGCTCATCCCTCGCTCCTCACAAAATGCCGCTTCCGTAATTCCTTTCCTCTTCTCTTCCTTCTCCGTTTTTAAGGAAAAATGGCTCCCTGAATTATGGTTCACCTCGTCGTAGATGACACTCCGAGATCGTCTTTTTTCTTCCTCCCACGCTCCCTTCCGTTCCTTCCACTTCCCCACCATCCAGTCTCTCCCTTCATCTTCCTTCCCCACCTCCCTGAGGTGATTTGTTCCTTTCCAGGCCTCCAGAAATTTCCCCTTCCACCCTCTCCAAAATACCCGATCCTCACCATCCAGTGGCGTCTGCGTTTGGTGTTTCAGGGAGTGCAGGTGGAATCGTGACCCCCCTCATGGTGAATCATTGGTCAAAACTTTGAAAACATTCTTGGGAAACAGAAGGATTCATTTTGATTATTAGCTTACCCCATACAGAAAACAAGGTCAATTATTTTATAAAGGAATAATCTATAGATACTTGGAATGAAATGGAAATCATGTTTTTTAATTCTTGTTAACATGTATTATCTCCCATTTCCCCATTCAGGAATGCCTCTAAGAGTTTCCTTGTTTGCGTCTAGTAAAAGAGTGTTTATTGACAAATGTTAGTCTTTAAAACATAGGCCATTCCCTCTTCCCGTTTTCTACAACAATATTCAAACTACGTACTCTGGTGCAATGATATGCCAGAAGAATATTTCAATTTGAGAAAGAATCTCTAAAGCTGCCTCCCGAAACGAAGTAATAGTTGACGTTGAATTTAGTTTTTTGGTGGGTGCAAAAATTATGATTTTTTTCTGCGTAAAGAGTGTAGCTTTCAAGAAACTTCATATGAGAAAATCAATGATAAATTATAGGAATATTTACTCAAGATTTGCCTTTCCGACTTGCCGGAAAAATTTTACTAATCGTTAAATAGTATGAGTTCGCAGGCGTAAGCTTTTCAAACGATGACTGGTAATTTTTTAGGCTTCTTATGCCTTCGACAACTGTACTTTATATAATTTATTATTTGATTCGCTGTTAATAAATGTGAATTTAACAATTCAACTTCTTCCATGAACTTTTGATCATTTTGAACTGAAAACACCCCGAATGAAATTTTAAGTTTTGCGGTCCATAGTGATTCTGACATATTAAACCCGGAATAAACTTTTAAAACAGATTCAGGGGTGATTTGGTGGGGCTGTTCCATAAAAACAAAGACTAAAACTGTTACAATTTTCATCATAAGATTTATTTGTAATTCACAGTAATAATAATTTATACATAACAAAGATAATATATGTGTTGGACTCTATACTAGGGGATCTTCACTTGAGAATGAATTAGTGTATCGAATGTATTCAAAAATAAATCTTTATTGAGTGAAAAATCGCAAGAATTTTCGTCTGTTATTTTTCAAACAGATCGTGACACGTGATGAGATATCATGTGGTTTCTCATAATTATTTTTGCTGTATGCAAAGCGTTAAATTCATCATATAATAGTTACACCAATAAATTTTAAATCACCTGCTCCAAAACTTGGGAAGAGCATATTTTTGCATAGAAATTTATTAACTTGCATTGTGTATAAATTATTGTATTTTTTCCTGAGCCTAACTTAAATGAAAGCGACTACTTGCGAGAAAAAAAGTTGGCATTGAACAAAAGCTAAATCAGGTGTACGTGCGAATATGTATAATTCCACCAAGGAATTTTAATAATTGTGAAGAAATTGGCTACATTTATATTTTTTCCTGACTTACTTTCTTTAAAATATTAAAATTGCTAATTGGGTAATGTCGATAAAGATTGTCTTGATGCCGTCATAGTCTATTGGAAACGGAGGTACATAATAAAATATACCATGTAGATTTTGCAATAACAGCGTGGCCATCTTGTTCTTTCTCGTTAGCAAAGAAATGGAAATTAGCCTGCACTATAATCGGTGGTTGGCATCTTGAGCCTTTTACGATTGAGTGGTAATTACCATTTTAAGTGATTTTATAAATTTTGAACTTAATGACGGTGGTAATGTTTCAATTGACCCGGGGAGCAATGGTCTGGCTAGTTAATAGCGGTGAGAATCTTCCTAGCAACTCGGTTCTTGTTTCACAAGATTATAGCCATCGCTCGGTATGGCCATAGTGTAAAATACCACCGAGGTCGTGTCCTGCATCACAGGATCCAAGGAAGTGGAACATGTGTTCAATGGTTGTATATGGGCCGGTCTCGTAAAAAACGTAAATTTAGCCATATCCTCCTTTCTAGTCAATAAATATGCCAATAGTGTTTTATCTGTCTTCAGTAATTCCATGATTATTTTAATGAATTTTTTCCCACGCATGGTCTTGTGTATTTTTAAGTTTACAGCTTTCATGAACCGTTGGAGAGACATTTAACACGTGTAATAATAATATATTGACCGATAGCAAATGTTATCATGGAAATAAGACAAATGAAACCTTTCCAATTATTTCCGGTTTATGAAATGTTATTGAAGTAAATAATGCCTGTCCAAAAGGATACTTCTACTTGGATGAATGCATCACATGCTAAATGAACAAAATTAAAGAATATTTTTTTATCCCCAAGTTAACATGGCCGCCATAGGTTTGCCTTAATCTGATCCGGCTTTGATTGTGCAGCTGAAGCTAGATGAATTCATGAGAATTCGTATATTCATAATAACTATCGTCCTTGGGAAATGGTGGAAGTTCATACCTTATAGCTTCTCACTTGGAAGGGGGGTTAAAAATCAGAAATTGATCTGACGTAATTTGAGGGTGGGCCCTTGTGTATTATTGAATAGCATATTGAACGTGGATTGGGTATATTTTATCTACCAGCACATTAGCACTTGTAGGATATTACCATCTGCCAGTATAGTGGTGAGAAAATCATTTTCTGTCAACAGACTTCAAATGCCTGGGCCTCACTATGGCATGCCCATTTGCCTTGTCCTCTTCTAAACGCTTAAAGCTGATGTAAGGGAAAATGACACAGAATTCTAACATTATGATGAAGAGAAACACATTGTGATATCTCTGAGTATAATACGTATTTTTGCATCTGATTTTCTCAGCAACAAAAATTTTCACAATATATATATTTAGAACAATTATTAATTAATATTTTCTATTAGGCTAACGCATTAAAATTCAATGCCATCGCCCGCTGTAATAACTTCATAGGTATTGATTTCAAAATGTGGCCCTGATCAAACTTATATTGTGGATACTTATTGATTTTTGACGAGTGTCGGGATGAAAGGGCATACTTCAAAGCATCCTGTTAGTGAACATCGGCTGGGCGCACATGTGCAACGCAGTATGACTCGTATGACAGTATGACAGTATGACAGTATTACTGTAGTTAGGTTCGTCCACTTCCAGGTATCGAATCTAAACCCTCCGGGAACGAAGGGCACTGCCCGGCGCTTAGGTCAGATTATCTTCCTGGTATTTTTCCAACTCAATTTTCTTGGATCCTCTCCGCTTTGTCCCTTTGCAAGATATTTCTTTTATTTTTAAACCACCCCCTTTTATTTCCACTTCTGAACAGAATCCTTCCAAAGATAAGTGGGCCAATGGCGAGCACCAAGGGCTCCATTCATTCTTCCTCGGGCCCCCTTCCCCAATCGCAGGGATCTGGAGTCCCACAAGGCGTAGCGACTCGAATCATGTATGCATTGGCTTCCGCCGTGCCCGCCCAGCCGCCGGCGAACGCACACATCCGCGCACTGGGATTGATCTCAGGTCATTATGATTGCGGTGTTCCGTCGAGTGGCACCATATTTCCTCTCCGGCATTGATGCATTTGGTCTTGGACTCACCTCTCCTACTTGTCCCCTCATGCTTTCTCAGTTCACGGAGGGGAGGGAGGGTGATTCCGAGTAGCTGCCTAGGCTCACCAATCTCTTTCCCGCCTTCGCACGCGATGGAACAAGACTCAGGAGGAATACCGTTGGGACGGCGCGCGCTCTCCCTCTCGATCGCTCTGGGGACGCTTGTGGATGTTACCGAGTGTCAGTTAGCTTTCGTCTCTCTCGTGAGGCTAAAATTATGCTGCAGTCGCTCGCGTTCCCCGTGGCGTTCCTATGGTGGATATTGGTTATAAGTGTCGCTTTTCGAAGTGCATTATACACGAAAACGAGCAGTGGTGGAAAGATATACACATGATAGTCCTTTTGACCATTGAGGGGGTAGAAAAAGAATTGGGATGGAAATCAATTAGTATCATACTTTGGCCATTTTCTTTTGAGCACTACCATGGAAACTGACTGAAAATATTAGCGTACACAGGTGTATAATTTTGTGTTCAATATATTATTAAGTATCACAATATTAAATAGATAATATTTTCACGATCATTATTTCGCTGTATACAATAATTTGCACTATTTGTAATCTTATTAATACATTTCAATTTGCTAAAGAAGTGTGAATAAAAATAAAATGTTAATGTCTGTAGGCACCTATATCGGATGAGTGCGAGTTTGTTTTCATACTTAGTATCATTATGACGCATTCGGTTCAATATTATCAACTATTGGCGATATAAATAATGAATTATTAGATGTTAAATCCTATTATATTTCCTTCTTTAAATCATAAGAAAGTGCATGTTGGATTAATTATGCGTAACGAAGTCTCGATGCTCCATTCCAGTGCAATACAATTTGGCACTCGTTTAGATTTCAGCACTTATCTCGTATCCATATCAAATATTTGACATTAAAAATAGTATAGGCACTCCTTTCTGGATGTTCATTAGAGGTCTAGAAGAGACTGAGAAAAACTGATTGGTTTTATATGATTGGTGAAGGATAATTATGTTTACTTGGTGATATGTTTAAAACGGAAACGTTTTATGTGGTTAGTTAAGATGGAAGGAAAGAAGATATGCTGCTGATTATAACACTTAAACCGTGATTCAAAAGAAATTTAGTGACTGGAAATAATAAGAATGGAACGAAGTTGTGGATGGTATTTTGACGACACATAATATCGAACAGTTGCTGGGAATTCTGGCTTGTATTTGAAAAGAAGGTGTGGTATAATGGTGGAATTGGCAGATGCATAAAATATTTTTTCAAACCACAAAAAAAGGATAAGCATCGAGTGATTGTCTAAGCGGGTATTTTCATAAATGCATGTAAATAATAAATAATGACATTGAAGTTTCAAGTTGAAATTTACCCTCACAAGAGTTGTTACAATTTACTTAAGCATTGTTTTCAAAGACTTACTCTGGGCACAAAGCCTTCCTCATACCATTTGGTTCAATTCTTTGGAATATATAGTAATGACGGGCCCATTAAATATTCAACCATTACTATTATATCACTTTCTTATTGATGTAAATTCACTCCGTGTGCTAATGCGTAAAACCTAATCAAAACAATTTTTTTCCTCTGGAGATCGAACTTCTGTGTCTATCAAGCTTGCGTCCCGTACAAAAATTCAGCGGTCATTACCGCCGAGGAGTCATATATTTCACATGTAACCTCTTTCCCTTCTTTCTTCTCCTATGTCTGAGTATCAGAGGTTCTGAGCGCTGCCAGTCATTTGTGCCATGAACTTTGAATACTTGGCAGTAATTTCATGTCCAAACTCTTGTTTTTGCTGTTTATTACTGTTTTCCATCAACGGCTTCCAATTCCCCGACTGGAATACCTCGCCGCCCACCGAAGGTAGGGATAACCGCGGCGATCACCAGGAAACTCCCGCTATAATTTAATCGTGAACGGACCTTAAGCACGCCCCTACCCCGCCTCCCCCCTTCAACTATTCTTGCCCTGTTACCTCATCTCAAAAGAGCCATGTCGTCGCAGCCAATCTCACTGTGGTTCATTTAACTCTCTTGTCCATTCTACCCTATTGATTGTAACTTGAAGCTCAGCGGCTAATTCAGGGAACAGCTGCTATATTCAGAAACAGCTCCATTCCCTCCACAACTGCCTCCTCTTTTGAAAACCTTCCTTGCATCCCACCCCCCTTGGCAATCCCGCTACGCCCCCGCTCCGGGTGATTCCTCTCACTCTTGCCCATACCGCGGGGAAGGAGGTTTAGTTGGTTCCCTCCTCCCGCCCTGTGCCAACCCTTTTGATGTCGCAAATAATCTCTCCCCCTCCTTTCGCCTCCCTCTTCAGACTCGATTGCCGTGCGCCTTCATTTGTTCATCCTTTTCATGCACCGTTCGTTTAATTACCGTCGTGGGCGATATCTTCGCTGCCTGTGCGAGCGCCATTAAGGGGAGGAAAGGGGATGAAGGGTTCAGTGAAGGGTGAGGAAGGGTTAGGTGGCGCTATAGCCGTTCCCTCTCCATCCGTCCCCAACCCATCCCCTCCCCGACATCCTCCTACGGTTCCTCTCAACCCCTTCTTCTCTTTGCTAGTGCCCACATAACGTTCGGGCTGCGCCTCACAGTGTTCTTTTCTTTCAACAGACGTAAAAAGAGAATGAGAGAGGGTCGGAGGGATTTTCTAAAGCGTCCCATTCACGCTTTCTCTTTCGGGGTGAATCACCTGCTAGAGCCAAGGAATAGGAGAACGGATCGGGATAGTAAATATCCAGGACTTTCTCTATATAAACGTGTACATAAATACTGTGCGTATGCGCACAAACATCCGTAAATATAGCATCAATTCTGGGTGAATGTTTCTTTCAGTTCGTCCTAGGTTATCCAGTTTCTTTCATCTTCTTTTTATCTTCATCGGTTTTGCGTAGCATGACAATTTGCGATTTTTTTGTTTTATGTTAATGAGGAGCTATGAAAAGCGCGCGTAAAAATTTGCTCAAATTTAGTCTTTACCTTTTTGTACTGCCCAGACCAATATTTTTCACCTTTCAATTCAATAATCTTATGTAAAATTGCAGAAAGAAATATCAAGATAAGAGTAAATATAGACACCACTATCTTGGATCATGTGGAAAATTCTGTTACCTTTGGGGTTTTGCAACAGAAATAAATATATGAGAGGCAGATATCAAGGTAAATATAGGTTCAGTAAGTAAGCGTGCCAAAACCTATTAGGTAATAACCGTACAAGTCTAGAGCAAAACAATCATGAACAATATTGTTTTGATGGTATGGTATTGTGGTAGAAGACGTTTCAGAACTCTTGTCTTCAAGAATACGGATCTTGAGATAGACCTGTCATTATATGCTAACCTGAAGGAAGCAGCAATGAATATGAAGTGTTTTTGCGTTTAATGATAAGTCGTATGTGACTTGAACTATTCGGGATTGAGGAGGAAAATTATCGCCTGATAAACACACATAGGGTTTAAAACTTGATCGCCGTGTGAATTTCACCCATAGGGTCGTTGACCATTTTTTATATTTATAATAATTAATAAAAATATGTTGAACGTTTTCTTTGAGCAAAAGAACTAAAATTTGTTTTCAATTATGTTATCTTTCTCTTCCAAAATAATGGCTTATTCCCACTGGTCAAGCTGTCCAATTACATGACGATGATGAGCTGAAGGCTCGAGTATTTTATTAATGGCATATTTCAGTGCCGCCAAAATATATTACTTTATTGCTCAGATTGGTGAAAGTGTCCTGAATATTTCGTAATTTTATTCTCATCAATATAGATTAATGTACAGGGAAAATAAACCGTAATCATTTTATAACTCAATTTCCTGGGGCTTGTCCTCGCGTATTTTCTAATGTGGTACAATCCTTATCCCCCTGCTACCACCAATGTAACCTAAAATAAATGTATTTTTCCTTATTATTTCCTATATACTATATAAAGCCTCTCCAGTTTCCAGTGTACCTATTTATGCTAATATTAAACATAACCTTAAAATTTCTCCATTGCATATCCTATAAAAATTACCGAATTATATTAACAAGACATTATCATGATTATCGTTTTAAATAGCGGTAACATAATTAAATGTTTAATTGAATAATAAATGTTACATGCGGTACTCTTTAATCAATGCGTAAGGTAACATATTGCAAATAGATTAGATGACGTGTATCAAATTATCAAAGCAAACAGTTTGCATTACATGATGACAGTGGAAATGAATAAATAGTAAGTTAGTGATTTCTCAAAAAATTTAAAATGATACGACGCGGGTTTCGATGTTCAACGTCATCTACAGGTGACAACTCTTACAGGCATCCATCCATCTATACATACTACACTCAGGCAGGGGCGGGGAGGTGAGAGAGGCGCCCCTACCTGAGTGTAGTATATATAGATGGATGTGAGGAGGTGAGAGAGGCGCCCCTACCTGAGTGTAGTATGTATAGATGGATGCCTGTAAGAGTTGACGCCTGAAGATGACGTTGGATATCGAAACCCGGGTCGTATCGTAATAAATTTTCCGTGGAATCACAAAGTTACCATTTATTCATTTCCAATATGAATCGATTCCATAAAGTTACGCCGGAAACCACCAATTATAATAATAGTAATATGGTATTCATTACTTACTTTTTATATTTAATCATTGTACTGTATTCGTTTATTTGATTTAACATCTAATAATCTGTTATGACCCACAAATATAAATAATGTAATGTTTACAGCGCCTTACTGAGTTCTTTATTCGAATTGACCGTGTAAATGACTTGTAATTAGTATGTGTCGAGTCAACGGACACGTACTAATGTCTACGTTCCCTGGGAAAATTCTTCCGAACCGAACCGTCAATGGGATTCCTTGTTGCACCCCTTTAATTGATTATTCTAAAAATAATAAGGGCTTAATGTAATTCTTCTTACGTTTACTCAAGTAATGGAAAGATAATTCATTTTACGTCTTTTGCATCCTATCTCTATTTACATTTGCGTGGTATAGATGTTCATAATAAAATAGCTAACAATCCATTTGTACGAATCCTCTCAAGTTAGTTCGTACATCCTTGTCCTAATCTCGCATCTGTTATATACGTGACATGTATGACATTTGAAGAACACAAAGGCTCTTAATACTTAAAGGAAACATTTTTGTCCCATCTGATATAACATACAACATTTAATAATGGCTGTAATATAGGTGATTTAACTCCAAGTCCATAGAATTCATCGCTTGGAAGTCGTATTCACAAGTTATTTACGATTTTACATGTATGTAGTTATATGCCCTCATTGCAAGTACTCATGAATCAGTGTCTCGTCTCTGTTCTGTTCTCGTCACATTAAGAAAGTATATATCTACTGAATACAAAATCACAAATTAAAAGCATTGTGAACTTAGACAAAATCAAAATTTTCATTGGTATCATCCACGTTTGAAGAATTACCAGGAACCTTGGCGTTACAATGTTTTCCATATGAAATGAAAACTTTAATAATCACTCATGTCCCTTTCATTCGAATAGGATGAGAGTATCAGACCATCAAAATCAAACTGTTATAAACATTGTAAACTAGCTCTTTATATCATCAGCTCCGGTTCTTTCCCCTCTTTTTTTCTGCTTGTGCGTCATTATGTCGTCCCAATGCCCTGAATGCTGTAAGGTTGTCGCAGAGGTGAATCAGCACCAAAGCAAACCCATGTGCTCCGTATTATCTCGTTTCCTTTAAATGTCCTATGCATAGTAAATTTATCAGGAAAAATGGACCGTTGTGCATTAGATGATTTTGAAACATTAGCTTCAGAGTTTCAATCCCTTCGAAATGAGGGAGGAAAGTGGTTTCGCCTGGGGAGGTCAGCAGTTCTAGACAGCAGTTCAGTAGTTATCCAGCCTCCGCTAACGCATGCGGTTCGGGAACGTTCGGTGATTTCCATGTTTATGAAATCCCCAATATTAAGTATGCCAAAGATGTATCGTCTTCTCCATCGTTTGATTCCATTTTCTACCTTCTCTGAGGTGCAGTTTTGCACAAGAACTTCGTCAGCTACAGTGGCCTTCGGTACCATCCCGCTCCGCGGAGAGGAACGGAGTGGAGAGCTTGAAGCTTACCGGATTACATTTCTCACCAAGTAATGACGGGAATAGGTAGTGATGGTTTTTGATCGTTAAATGTGCCAAGGCAAATTTCGGCGCAAGAAGAGCACGGGAAAGAGAAAGAGAGAGAGGGAGAGTGTTTGTGTGTGGGAGGGGGAGGAGGGAAGGAGTGAGTTAAGAGTGGGGTCCGTTGGGATAACATTTCGAAGGCCGGGGGTGCAAATAAGATTCTGGGTTACAATTCAAAAGGGACGGATAAGATGAAAGATGGGTCTCGAGAGGAGGTGATTGGGCGACGACCAGAGTGAGCCCTTTGGAGGCGAAGGGTGGGTAATGTGTGCAAGAGAGGGAGGTACGAATTGCGGCAATAACAGAGCAGAGGCTCCTTTATCTTTAAAATGTTTGCTCGTTATTAAAAATGATGCTCCCAATTACGGTGCTAAGTGACCCATTAGGCAATAGTGGGGGGAGGAGAATGTACCCTCTCGCCTCGGCCTACCCTCCCATCCCACTGCAGTGGGAGTAATTTGGGGGAATTAATTGGTCCTAATTGTTTTCGTTTGCTATCTGTTCCCCATTCGAATTTTCACCGCGCCTTTCCTTGGAAATGGAAATCGCTCTCTAACGTTCAATGAATTTCGTGCCCAATGAAATAAAAGCACTCTTATCTCCTCTTCCACACCGCCTTGGAAAGCTCTTCCCTCCTCTTTTCCCCGAATCCACCGATCTTATGTCTTCCGCTCCCTCTTTCTCTCCTACTTCCTGAATATATTGGGATGAATTAAGATATATGTGTTTTTTCAATCTTAAACTCATAGGAATTCAATAATACCTGAATTATTTTTTGTTATAATTTTAATAGGGAAAACCGTATCATTAAATTAGGTACATCTTTGCTAAGATGTGTACATGAATAATGGGCGTACGTACGTAGGACACAATCAGTTAAATGATATCTTAGTTAGGTTTTTCGTTTAAAAAATATGAATGTGTGCTTTAAAAATGACTCTTTAATCTTATTTCGCATGAAAACACGAATCACCGAAAGCTCTCTTGGGTTTATCTAATTAAGTATTCGCTCGCTAATGCTGGTGATTTTTGTATTGGTCAAATGCGTGTTCCTACGATAATTTTTCTCTCATTTCATGTTGTTTCAGTTTTATTTCAAATGCTGCAAAGTATCAAACAGTTTTTTTATTCGACAGATTTTGACCTGCTTTCGCTCACCCTGTGTTTATACCGTATCATTTTTATAGTTAATTATTAGCAGTCGTTGTTAATTTGCGAAAATAATTACTCAAGTTAACCTATTTTCATCTTTATGAATCATTTGAAGAGATTAATCATTTGGCCACTGATTCGTTTATTTTTATTGGTCAACCCAAACCCAAATATGTGTCAAATATTGAAATTGTCGATAATATTTTTCGGAATTGTGTTAAAATTGGCAACCCTAAGAATCCTTACTGAAGACAAATGTGTGCTTTGACGTAGTTACTCCTCTCTCCAAATAACATTTGGGAATGATAACATTTTGGAGTCAAGGAACTGTAATTGTGTTCTGCGAAGTGAAAATTTTTGTGTCGGCTTATTTTTCCTATTTCTCCGGAAGAACTAACTTAAATCTCCTAGAGAAAGAGATATATGATTTAATTCTCTTGGCATATAGTTGAAAAGTATTACTAGATCATGATGATAATATAGACTCGTAAAAAAGTATAAAAAAAAGAAAAACTAATATCACACAGTGGGCATATTAATTAAAACACAGCACTTTTCAATATTGCTACATCATATTTTTCCTTAAGGAATAACATCCACTACCAGTACGACATTAAAACTGAGTTCCAATGCTTTAACCATGAAAAAATATCTCCAATTTCCCGTTTCCCATCCGGGAGCAGAAGAATTGGTTTCCTAAAATCAGTTATAGGAGGTTATAGATAAATTAATAATTATTTTTAAAGGTATTTCATGAAATATATTTCTTTTTACAGGTATCATGATAAATGAATAAATTTTAATGAGTTATGTTGAAGATTATTTGTGATCATTCATGTTACTAAACAGAATTTATTTGATTATACTCGAAACATAATTGTTAGAAAAAATTGAAGCTACAGCCGGAGGATTTCAGTAACTTCTCGGAAGAAAACTCAAATGCAATGAGTAGGACGGACTTGAAGAAATCCGAAATCGTTTATGCAAATACACGTCATTTAATGCTCAAGCATCATCGAGTGGAATTAGACCATCATGGAAAAGCATTGAAAAGGCGGAGCGGTAATGGTGGCATTTGAGGCCGAATGGATTGCATCGAACGAGAAAGCCCCCGGGTGTGGTCGGGGCAAGAAACGGGTGTGGTAGGGAGAGGGAGTGGCCATAAGGGGGGGGGGGGTTACGCTGCTCCAGAAAGACAGCTTGGTGGAGGAAACAGAGTGTGAGGAAAACACACAGGGGCTTTGGAGGAATGAATAGACTTTATAATATTTTGTCTCTCTATGCAATTACAACATTATTTAGAGGAATGCACAGATATTTTTGATACTAATATGAACTCATGTTGAAATAGTGATGATATAATTGCCTGAACAAATAATGAACAATTGCTTATCGACATTGTATGATTTCAGTCAAGAATGTCCAACTTTTCACCTCAGAGATATTTTATCAATTCCTGCTGCCAAAGTCACCGCATTTTAGGGCTCTCAGGGGACATTTTTTTGAATTCATAGAATTTTATTGATGATATTTGGTTAATAGAGCTATTTTAAATGCGTGAAATGATATCAAGGTGATTAACTGGTGAGTAAAGCACTTTAATGCACGGAGGATGGAAATCGGGCATAATATATCTTTACTATAACTTGGTAGAGCGATAACCTTGATTTCTCGAGCGTTAGAGGTTGGATTTTGTAGAACTTACTAGGAAGTCATTCTGTTTTGGATTTCTGTCCTGTGTGTATGGCGTTAAATCCTCCAATAAGATAAACTGAAAATTAACAACACAAAACACAGATTTGTATTTTATGTTGTTCACACTTAAGCGAATTTTAGTTTAGGATGTGGGATTTTTCTTAATCGTTCGTTTCTTTAGAAATCCTGCAGCGCGATGCAGGGAAATTTGAAACTTTAGATGCAATTCTTTCATCAGGTTACTATGCGCATTGGAGACCCAGTCTAAATAAAAATTCATATGTCTGTAATATAGCCAACATAATATAGGTGAGAAGAGTATAAAATCCTAATTTTAAATTGACTCTTGCAATAGTAGGTAGCGACATGAGCAGAGATGTATGCGGAGAAAATTATTTGGGTAGCTACGCTTAGCAAACAAGAGTTAAATGCAATTCAAATTACGGCAAAATATAAAATTCGGGTTATTTTTATGCGTTTTAGCTTACACGGGGTATAATTTTAAAATATGTTTTTTCGTCAAGGGTAATATTTATCAAGTGATTGTAGGAGAAATGATTTGGTGGCATTACGATACCTGCTAATGAAAGAGAAGTATGTTCTATCTTTTCAGAAAAATAAATCTGAATATCATATTCTCGTGCCAGAGCATCCAGAAAATAGTGAAATGAAATCCTGAGAATACTAATACTTATCTTAAATGGAGCAAAAAGTGCTAACGCCTGCGTCAGTATCCATGGGAACATTGTTTGTGCATATAAAGAGTAGCAAAACAGTATTGTCTCAGGACTCGAAAGGTGCTTGAATTCCGCGTAGAATATCCTAATAAGTGCTATAATGTTTGGGAATTGAGTGTTAATAGTCCCTTCTTGAAAAATTAATCATATATTTCTCATCTGCTAATTATTATTCTCTTGTTCGTCAATGTTTTTATTTAGTGTTTACTCAATAATAGTATCTCAACCTAAACGTTTGATATTACAAAAATACATTTTAAGGTAGGTGATTGATATAATTAAACTTAATTATTTTCTGTAAGAATTTTTTTTTCTTCGATCCTCGTTTACACTGCAACAACTCGTTACATCCCGTTATGAAGGAATCTTTTAAAGGTCCATTCAAATGGTTGCCGGAATCTTTGTTACCAACGGAATTAACTAATCCACGATTTACAACATTAAATTAAATGAAAAATATATGGAATGTTTAATGAATAAAAAAGCAGCGACAAAATGTTTTAATTTTTCGAGAACGCATGGACAGTATTTAATTCCTGATTATTAATTAAAGTTCTTTGTGACATAATTTTTAGTAGGAATAATCGTGAAGGATCTCAGGTTTTCCCGGCGTATGGTATTCAAGAAGTTCTCTCGGGTTTCCCACCGGGTTAGGTTGCAGTACACCGACGTTTCGATGGCTTCACCCTGAAGACGATGGCAAAGTCAGAGAGAACTTCTTGAAGGAATTATCATGTGCAGTTCGATTCATTTTCGTTTTTTCTGGCTGAATATTGCTGAATCACAAACATTTAGTGCAATAATGAGATTTTTTTTGTAATCATAAGATTGTGTGACTACCATTGATTTTAAATGTGGTTTATTTTGTACCACGTAATCAAAAGTTGTGGGCAAAAAGTGTACTATTTTTTTCATTCAAGAGGACACATTTAGGAAAGACCCCAGAGGCAATTTACATCAGTATGTTTGCAATTGGACAGTCAGATAGTTTTAAATATCAATACGAGTATAGGTAAATAATCCTTCCCCATGGTTAAAAACCTAATATAACCCGCGGGGTCAAAATAATATCAAAATTAATGCATAGGAGTCAAACTGAAACTAGTACACGCGGAGTCATTTATTACACTAAACGATTGCAAAGGCGTCTCTTGGTGCCAGACCAGACCAGTGGTTACATTTCTGCGATTATGTCCTGTTAAGAACACAATTTAAAGAGGCATTAGGAAATCACCCATATTATTTATCCCACGGCAATTTTGACGCAAAATGAGAATATAATTCAATGGTAACATTTTTATTAATGTGTGTCATTATTATAAGTAATACTTGGCTTAAATGGATATCATGTTTTAGAGGTGTATCACGAAGTGAAATTTAGTTAAAATATCATATTAAATTGTGGTTAACGTAGAAAAATTTAATATTGCTGGATATGTTAAGCCTAAAACCTAAATGGCTGTGGAATATACTCTCTATTGAAGAGCAGTGGAGACTGTTTTTTGCAGTATGCCTACGAAATGACTCAAGATCATCACTCTTATGGTGCCGCTTTAATTAAATTATATTCCTTTGACATCTATTTTCTTTTTATATGGGAATGATGACTGCAAAATCTTCTCAAACAGAATGTCAACACATGTGAAATGACAAATGATTTCAGTGGCTCGAGGGTCTCCCGTGTACTTTTTCTTAAATGCATCGCAAAAAAGGGCATCCGACGTAGTAAGCAGGCGTTATTTCACTGGAACAAGACAACCCCCTGGAAAAGAATCTAACTGATAAACATCCTCGATATGATGGTGGATAATCAAAGGAATTTCAGTTGGCCTCTTTTCTTGTGTGATACGAGTACCAAAGGTTAATTTACATTCATCAATAAGTAATATATATTTTGTTATTGAAAAATATATAAAAGTGATTTGTATACTTGTAATTCGATATATTATCATTATAGGTAATATATCGTTTAAGGTAGGTTGTATGGTTTGGATGGACGCAAGGTACCAAATAATTCTCTTGTATCTCTTAACAAAACACATAACCCAACATCCTATTCTACAATAAGCCCCTCTTCAAATCCGTATACTTCCTTCCTCCCTTCATTCCGGACAACAAACCTATCCAATTCCTTCGGTGATTTCTTTCGACCATCACCTCTTCTCCCACATCATTCCTAGCACGCCCTCGCATGTTTTTCTTTCAATCCACCTCACTTTCTCCGTCCTTCTCCACACGCACATTTCGAAAGCCTCCAATCTACGCCTGTCATCCTGCTTCAATGACCATGTTTCCGCGCCGTACATAACTACGCTCCATATAAAAGTTTTAACGAGCCTTTTCTTAACATCCTTACTCAACGTCCCTTGAGACGGAATGGTATAATAAAATACATACTATATCTACTGCGGCAAGTCTTCTACCGTATTTTGGCTCAAAACATTTTACTCATATTTTTTTCGAAAACCTATAAATTTAGTCCAGCACTCTTACCGTCTACTTGTTACCCTGGGCCGTTGTTTACGTCGTCTCTAGCAAACACATTTAATAACTTTCATTCTCCTTCAGCGTACCTCTTGGTATCGTGTCTATTTTTAATTCCTTTTATGAAGACCGAATTCTTTCTTCCATCTTATTTTTCCCCTGGTTATACATGTAGTATATTTACAGCTTAAATGCATTATTACACTGCTTTTATACTAAATCCTTAAATAAATGCTAGATTTCTCTGTCTCTGTTTACACTTGTTTTACTTTTACCCGCATATTTGTCATTAATTAAAATAAATTCAAACTTACATCAGTGGTCTCATGTCACATATTTCAAAAACTGATGCTGTTTCCTCTGACTTCTTTCACGCACCATGTCAAACTGTTCAGTTCGTATTACTTCATCCATTACCACTGTCTCATGGAATTTCACTATGGGCCTACGTATATTTGCTTTTATATGCTTAGATTAAATGAATTACATTTTAATTTTTTGGGCTTGTTTGTGAATTAATTCTTCGTAGTTTTAAAGTACGCCAAAATATTTGCTTTTTCGTGCGTTGTAATTGTTGGCCATACCATCCTCGAAGTCCCTCGAAGGAGAAACTTAAGGGAGTTTTCTAGCACAGCTTAAGAGCAAATATGTGGGCATCTGTTCTCCTTTAACTTTTTATTTTCTTTTCTGCATTGATTTCGACCTGGTCAGATTAGAATCTAATGCATCAGACACCATCTCGAATCATGATTTTCATACATGTGTTTATTCGGCCAAATGCAACTCCTTCATTCAGAGTTTCTCGGCTTACCTGAAGTACATTTGAAGTGCAGAGGGAAATTAACAAAAAATGGCTGTCTCTCTCTCTCTCCGAATGATTTCCACCGCTAACTGTACTGGATCTTGCGTTAAAAAAATGAAGATTTAACGCATACTTGAGAGCTTTTAGGAATCGTGTAATTGGATGTAAAAAAAATAATTAAGCTCAGGGAAACATTGGAACTTCGGCGTCCACCGCGGTCTTCCTCTGTCGCTAAAAGCGAAACAACCGAACGTTCTCGCCCGCAACGACTGTGCTTCCTCCCCGAACTCCCACGGAAACCTCAAAAACCTTTTCTGCAAACCAAACAGAATCGGTCCCCGCTCCCCCATCCAAGATATCCCTCCTCCCACACCTACCCCAAGACTGCTTAACCATCCCTTCTCCCACTCCCCGGAAGTCCTTTCCCACACCTCCTATAAAGTCCGGAATGTATAATTCATGAGCCATGTGCCACCCCCAGTCTCCGCGACACCCCATCGCCCAACCGAACGCCCTCTATCCCCCCACTTCTCGTCACCCGGAGAAAGGGGGCGTAACCCTTTAAAAGGGTCGGTAAAAGGAGGAGGGGATCTTCTTCGTAGGTAGGCATTGTGACTGGCTGGGGAGGGGGTGTTTGGTGGATGTATGGGAAGCCTTCTACTCTCCTTGCTCGGAGAGTGGTATGAGTATTCCGTACCCCCCCAAATCCCCTCTCCCTCAATCCTTTTCCTCGGTCCTCCCCACCAACGCCCTACATCCCCTCTCTGTCTGCGTTATTACTCACCCCGGGTCCATATTTCAGAATCCCTCGTCCGACCCTAACCGTTGATAGGAGGAGGGGGAGAAGGAGGGTATGCGTGGGCGTCTGGGAGCAGTAAAAAGGAAATAAGAAGCGGGGGTGTTTTTGGGGAGGGCGCGTTTGACTGAAGGGGGGCGTAAAAAGGGTCGCTAGAGAAGGGGAACGGTTGTCCCTTTTATCACCGGTGCTCCCCTCTGGTGGGAAGGTCGGGAAGGTATCGCTTGTTGTATTGTTTGGAAGAGCGTCAACAGTTGATGTTATTAGGGGAGAGCGGTTGGCGGGGGCGGGAGGGGAGGAGGAGGACTGACTGGGAAGAGGATTGAAGAGGAAACAGAGAAGGGGAATGCATTCATTATTCCAGGGCGCTCCCGCGCCCACGGCCCCTTCTTTCAACCCTTCCTCCTCCTTGGAGTGAGACGAATTCAGCCGCAGGCCACGCTGCGCCGTGTTACAGCCGCACGTCTTGGCACCCGGTGCCGAGGGGAGAAGGTATGGTAAAGCCGGAAAGGGTCATCTCCGACAGTGTTTTACGGTTGCTTGGGACACCACGGATTTGCTCAACTCATCGCTTTGCAATGTCTCAAGATTAATTAATTTTCGCGATCCCAAAATAGCAGAAATGATTATTTTCTCTCCAGTTTCGTGGCTCTTACGGATAATCTGTCGCATTATGTTTCTTATTGTGGATTTAATCTACTCTGGTTCAATTATATTAGGTGTATTTTTATTTCAAATGGCTCATTTTGATGATTACTCCACGCAATAAACGCACAATTGTTGAGAGACAAAGAAACACTGGGTAATTGCCTTCTACACTTTTACGCTATTTAATTCAAATCGAGATTAACGTGGTTGAATTTAATGCATGAGTTTACAATCAAGATACAGAGGAATGGTTGAACTACCCAGTTTTGTCATTCACTTTTCAAGTTTCAATTGCTTTTCATCTTGAATGCGATATTTTCGTCACTTAAAATTGTGTGATATGCCATGATTTGGGGTAAATTGAATAAATGTAAATGACCTTAGCTGTCGGTCGCCTCCCCTCAAAACTACTACTTGAATAAATGAAAAACTCCAATAGCCGTAAACAGTTTACCTTTTTAAACAAAGTACAAATGAGATTAGTTGGCTAACGCCACAAGTCAAGGTCCAAATAATCATAGTCGTCTATCTTAAACGCTTGTACTTATAGTTATGGCACCAATTGACGACAATGTTGTATGGATTCAATGTATTCATGCATGTATGCAGTCGTAAGATGATGTTTATTCCTAAAGATATTTTGCTCTCCGCAAATCATTGTCGCTTATTAAACCATAGTACTAAAAATAATCCCATTGTGTCGCAAACTCTGTAATCAAAGAAATTAGAATTTAAATTGAAAGTTAATTGGATTTTAAAATCAGTGCCTAGTTACCTTCAATAACCTCATATGTTTCTTTGCTAATCCTTTTACTAAGTGGAGATCATATATGGCGTATATACGTGCACCTGAATTAAACGAAGGGCTCAAAATATAATGGATTTGTTACTTCTTTATTTGAATTACTGCATTTCTTTTCTCATTTTACTTTCTCCCAACAACGGCGTTGTTATTCAAATATTTTGGTTGATTTTTTTCGTACTAACAAATTAAAAATCTCATATTTGAAAAGAAATAAGAAAAAAATGACAAACCTAATTAAAACTTCTGAGGTGTTTTCCCAGAAGCATATAGTATATGTCAATTTGAATTCTTTGCAGTTGTACCTTTTCTGACGCTACATTATTCTGATTCTGTTGTGGTGATAAAGAATGGACAATCATTATTTTCCGTTTGACATGCCATTACTATCTCACAACATATTTGCTTCTCAAGAGGTTCACTATGAGTATGTATTATTCAAGGCGTTCAGTCGATCTTTTTCTTCTTATTGCTGTTCCGTATGAATAAAATGTATCGACTAGCACCTTCGGAGATGTAGTTTCTTCCCTTTCAGTCCGTCACTATCTGCCAATATGAATTTTCTTTTATTGACAAATCTAACAATGATTGATGCTTTGTGAGTTCAGGATTTCATATCGGCTTGACACTACCTTGCAAGAAAAGGCTTTCATGCGGGTCTTGGAATATGATGCGGGAATATCCAAGCCTCCGCTGAAGTTATTATTGCTTCGAAATTATGTTACGAACCCATGAGTGAATTAGAACGGCAAGAGTATTATAAAATTCAAAATTGCGCGTTGAAATATTCGCTTCAGAAAATTCTGACGTAAATGCGTCTTATGCAAATTGGGCCATAAAAGTATTAGCGGATTTATATGGATTTTCTGCAGCAAGGAGATGATTCTGAATCCGCTTTAAACCACTTACACCTTAGACTGCCTGGTATTTTATGGTATCCAAAAGAAGGAGAGAAATGCGTGTTTAAATCATAACGCCAGAGGCACATGGCCGCCAGAATGGCGTCTTGTTTTTTTTTAGATTCTAAGCGAACTAAAATGGCACGTTTTTCGGGTATATTGTAATAATATTTCCATATTGTTCGATAAATGTTGAAATTATTGCTTATATTCTTGCAGTTTGTCTACCGGTCGAATGGAATAATATTTTCAATGTTATCATATGTCACACATATACCTGAGAACCAATGCCAAATTTCGTTAATCTATCTATCCCACTTGCAAATCATACGAAGTGCTCCGACCTATAAAATGACTAAATGATTTATTTTTAAAATATATAGCACATGTTTAATATTTTACTATAATTATATGCAAACATTTTTTTACGCGTGAAAATGTTTCCCCAATTATTTTTATGCTTTAATTTTCTTCACGTTGATAAAATTAACAGACGCTGATGTTTTTATATTTCCACCCCAAGTAATACTCCCAGATTGAGTTTCAAGATTTTCTACCCCTAGCCTTGTACTCTCCTGCCATAACGTGTTCTAATACTATTGGCGTACTTTCGTTCTGTATCTAAACTACGAGTATAAAATATGTATTCCTGTGCCCCTGAATTCTTTTTTTCGTTTCTTGTAAGCATTATATTCTTTTTCTTTTCTGATTTTACTAACTACAATGTTAAACTAATGACAGATTAGTCTAATTTGTATTTTACATCATTTTCTGAATCATTTTTATCTGTGCATAACATTTTTACAATTATTGATTAGGTTCTTTAATATTAAAATATACTCCAAGAGCCACGGAATGACAATTTGGTAAATATATGTATCTTGCCCTTAGCCTTGAAAAAATTACACGTGATTTACATTTTCTGAGGTAAAATTAGGATTTAATATTTTTTTGTATTACTCTAATTGTGGGTAGGTAGAAAGCCACTGAAATATTTCATTAAGAAAGAGAAATCAATATTTTTCCAGTTCCTGGTTCGTTTATGGTGTATACTTATACATTCAAATTATATCAGAATTCTCAGTTAGCTTCGAACCAAACTTGAATAACTAAACATCAGGAAGTACTAATTAAGGTATTGGTTATATTTTTTTATAGTTATGTTCATGCAGTGCATGTCTGCTTATTGTTTAGGTTCAGACAACAAAGCAAAGTTGAACGTATGATGCACTGCGGCTCGAAATATTTCTGAAGACGATATTTTAAAAGAGACTTTCCACGTTTTATAATATCAACAGTAACTAACAAAGTCTTAGTGAAAGCATGGGTCTTATGTAAAGACACAAGCACACTTGTGTTTGTACTACAGAGAAATTTCAACGAAGAACAAAATTATTTACTAAAAATGGAAATG
Source organism: Hetaerina americana (assembly GCF_022747635.1). Taxonomy (NCBI): domain Eukaryota; kingdom Metazoa; phylum Arthropoda; class Insecta; order Odonata; family Calopterygidae; genus Hetaerina; species Hetaerina americana. The sequence goes on from NW_027287538.1 coordinate 58,762,956, forward strand.
AAAAACATTATATTTTCATCACTAAACCAAAAACGTGGTTGCATTAAAATTAATTCCTCTTTTTTTCGTGTATCCACAAATGAGTTTCACGATTTTGTGCATCTGAGATCGTTTTTAAACTTACAGCCGTGGAATTTGTTTGGTTTCGATCATCAATTGAAATTTGACTTGACTTGCTTCTCTCAACTAGTTTTCTGGAGGGCAATTTTAAGCGGAGGGTGGGTCTTCGTAAACTTGGGTTTCCCTCTATCTGAACATCTTTGATTTCCTCTGAGGTTCTTCATTTGATGAAACATCAAGATCTTCGAAGGAGATCCGTCTTTAAATTCCCTTTGATCCCATTCTCTCTTGATTCATTCATTACTGCTATTGGCTTAAAAAATAGCATGTGATACTTATGTGGTACAATATTCTTTGCCCTGGTGAAACCATTCCATCTTCACACGCTTTGTTAGCTTAGTTATACACTATTGAATTATCGTGAAACGCAAAATAAAACTTATAAGTACAGGGTTCGTCCGGAAAATAAGTGTACTGAGCTCAGGAAAAAAAATTTATTACACTTTTACATATCTTAAGCTAATATTCCTCAAAATAGGACCCTTGTGAGTCGATACACTTGTTCCAGCGGCGTTCCCATTCCTGGAACGCTCCCGCGAAGGCATCATCGGGAACCTCTCGAAGACTCGTCGTCGACCTCTTCTCTGCCCTCCACGAACATCTTGTGCCACCGAAAGATCATGTTTCTGGACATGGCTGACTCCCCGTAAGCCTGGTTAATCATACCGACAGTTTCGGTAGACGATTTCCCAAGCTTTACCGCAAATTTGATGGAATAACGCTGCTCCAAAAACTTCGGCATCGCGTTCCGTGACGTGGGTCGAGCGTGGAGGTTCGCGTTAACAGAGCTCCTCACTACACCACAGCTCAGAGCCGACTGTCTTTTACAGCGTCGCTTGCCAACATACCCCCCTCCAATCGCAGCCCGTCAGAGCGGTGCTGGGCGCGCCTGGAGCGGCGCGCCCAGCCCAGGAGTCAGTACACTTATTTTCCGGACGAACCTTGTATTTCGGTGTGAAACTACTTAGAACAATCAGTGTATCTTTGGAAGGAATTTGACATTTTTCCGAATGTGATGTTAACTTCAACTTATATTTCGTAGACATGGCTTGGAGTATAAAATCCCAAAATGATGTAAGCAGAGCTTAGGTCTTATTCTGCAGATTATTACATTAATTTCAGTCGGTATAGTTCTTTTATCCTTTGAAGTCGCAATGGCTATGCGTTTTCTCTGGTAGATTCATTGTACTCGTATAGAGGTAAAGAAATATAATTCCTGGAAAGTTACTGTTTGGGAAATATGCAGGCGATGGTCATTGCTAGCCTGTAGTTAAAGGACTTATTGCCACAGGACTCACAGTTGCTAAGGAGACTGAATCTAACAAGGAAATATTTTGCAATGTTTCCTCGGAATGTGATAGCAAGTTATGACTGCAAGAAGGTATCTGGAGAGAGATTATTGAATGCACTCCTACAGTAATAATTTCATCTAAGATAAACCTGAAATGCCTCTACAGAGGATAGAAGGTAAATGAACTATCCAGAGAGTAAATTAAAAGCATGTGTGTTGTAAATAAAATTCTACATTTTTACAAATTTATAATTCTACACCTCGACTGGTTTCAGCGTTCACTCGTCAGTATCAATAGGGGTTTTGAGATAATATATTTTCAAGGCAAAAAAGTTATTGATAAAATGTCAAAAATTACCAAGTTTAATGTGGCTTCGATTGATTTAAAGAAATTTATTGTTCATGGATGTTGTTTGTGCATAAGGTAAACGGTGTGTAGGACAAACGCCTTTTTTTATCAGGAATTTTAATGTATTTATATCATCGTAATTTACGAGAAATAATATTTATGCAAATAAGAATATCTTAGAATAATTATTTAAGCATGGTGAAAGTAGATATAGTGGGTTGGTTGTTGATCTCAATATCTATTGTTAAGCTTATGCTTCCTCCAAATATCTATAGTAAAAATATGATTTTATTGCGTTGTTAAAATAAGCTGAATTCCCCATTTCAACGCGTGTTTTTAAAATGCTTAATCTTTTAATAATAGACCTGTATTAATTTTTAGAATTTTTTTCGAAAAAAGCGATGTTGGAAACGTTTAAGTTTGAGAATTACGAGTCCCGTATTACACTCTTACGAGATATATAAATAGATACCTTCGAGTGTATTAAATCATGCATGCAGAACCATGAAAAAGTGGTTGGCAATGAAACACATTTTCTTTTTCTTTATAATCATTGTGTTTATTCTGAGGGTGTCATCTCGTAGGGCAAAGGACAAATACCCGAAGATCAGTGATGGCACCTAAGCATGAGTGCGTGAAGTCAAAGTCTTCGTGTGCTCGTGCCAAGTCGCGATTATGGTCGCGAATCAGGGCACTGTTATGAAGGCAGCGAGGGAAAACTTCTCCTCTTGCATCTACGAGTAAAGGATGTTTATTGCATTTGACTTTAGAACTAGAGACAAGGGCAGAAACACAGCCGCCTTCTGCGCCGATTGGGATAACAAGGCCCTGACGGTCTTCCGCTCTAAGAGCTTAGTAGTGCCCCGATTTTTGAGAGCCCTAGTTCCTTATTCATAGGTTTGTTTGAAGAAATCTGAGGATCCCTTCAGTTTGTAATCCTCTTGTAACCGTTGATACGAGACGTTTATTTTAATCTTACATTACTCTTTTTATCGAGTTCTTTTAATATTTAATAAAACGCGAAGGTTTGCCTCTTTAGAATTATATAATTTTAGGTTTTGATGGTGAAATACGCTTTTACTATGTTGCAGTGAATTTGTTCCACCATGTAATTTCCCATTTCCCTTTTTCTTTTGATTTAGTCTATTTATTGTAATTGCCATTTATATATTGTTTCCAGTTGGTGAATTTCCTAGAAGTTATTAGTTACACATTTCACAAAATTCTATTGTTTTTCGTGTCCTCTTCTCACCGATCCTTTGCCAAGCATTAGTTGGTTTACTTAATATTTTATGAAGCATGTAATGCTGTACAATCGCGTTTTTGATGTCGAAAAATCAACCTTTATTTCATTTATTTTTTTCCGATTTTTCATTCGTAGTATTTTAAATCTCCGTGACATCCCCTAGGTACTCGTGGAAAAGGTGGGTTCCACTTTCTTGCAATACTCAGTGCAAATACAGCTTTCCCACTGGCTCCTTTTTGTAATGATTTTAGCTATTATCTTTACCTCCTTGATTGACTTAAATATTTCGACTCTATTGTAATTTTTTATTAGATTAGTTGCGCCTCAGCCGATGCGACTCCTGAATATATTTTTGTGCGTGAAGCATCTTGGATGTAAAATCACGCATCTTTGAATATTCATCATTAGGAAATAAAGAGTAATAATTTAGAGTGCCTTTAATTTTTTTGTCAAAAATACGTTTCTCTTTTTATGTGATGATTGATGAGTATATTCATTGATAATTTACAACGTAAACCCGACCCCCATTTGATAATTAATAAACGTTCAACCGAGGAAATTCCAATTACAGCTCGTCTAACTGCATTCTTGTATTATTTATTCAAACGACATTGAAAAGAGAAAATGTTGCTCTTTGAGCAATGTGGCCGCACATTGACCAAAATTGCGTATCGTGATGAGGTAATTAAGAAAATAAGAACACGATGAGAAAATCGATCAGAGAATGTTATGAATGAAGATGATCAATGAAGACTTTTAAACATGCTATATCGGCGGCATCATATGGAAGCGAATCCTGGTAGTTTTGGAAATTTACTTACATAGATCGTTGGATTTTTATATTTTTTGGGAATGAAGTTTCAAAACTTCAATAAGACACAGAGAAAGTCAAAATCTGGTAAATATAGGTACTATGGTATGAGAAGACGGAGAATATCCGAATAAACCAGGAAAAGGGAGTGAATGATGTATGGAAAATTAGTGGGGTGCTAACAGCAATGAAATGATGGAGAATGTTGGTCGGGGTTTGATGAGTGTGTTGAACTTGAAATTGTCACGTACCAATATCAGATGGGAATACATTAATGGAGTTATAGTCAGGCTCCGAATACTCCCTTTTGCTTAACCCTCATCCATCGGTATCGTTTCCACCCGCAGGACCTTCCACCACCCTGCCCATGAGCCCAGTACTCACCACGCTGGTCATCACGGCCATCGGACTGGTTCTCCTGGTTTGCGGCGTCTTCATGGCGCTGTACCGTCGACATCACAATGGCCGCCACCGCCGGCACCAGCCACCCGCGGCGAAGAGGCACTCCGCGGGCGCCCTGGTGGTAGACGGTGGTACCCCTGGAGGCACCAACGGGCGGCTTGGGGGCGGAGGGGGCGGCGGCGGGGCCGGCGGGGGTGGATCCGGGGACTGTCCAGGCGAGGACGGTAGTGGCGAGGACTGCAGCGCGGGTGTGGTGCTCATCGGCGGTCAAGTGTTGCAGGGAAACGGGAGCGGGGGACTCCCATTGCTCGGGGTCCCCACGGCTGCGGTGTCTGATCACCTGAGTGACGACGCGGATCCGGACGTCATCCCCAACAAACACGGTAAGATCCCTGGAATGAACGGCCTGTTCAACTAGTGCCATCCTCATTTTTTTTCCTTTTCTGTGATGTAGAGTTAGACTTAATTTTCTCTAGCTTACTTATTGAGCGGGCTTTACTGTAGCAGTCGTCCTTTCGACTAATGTGTTTAAACAGCCTTCCAAAATCATTCTAACTTCAAAAATTGGTAATATGTTATTCTTTCTTGTTGTCTCATTGGATTATAAACTGAAATTTATGTTACATATTGGATTTTCCAAGAAAATATGCATAAGGTTATTGTGCCGTTGAAAAATAAGTACATGTACTTTTGGACATTATTTATTTATCATTAATTTGTATTCGTTTGTAATTGAAGAAATATAATTTAAACAGCAGTGAGAAAATAGTTTTTAAGTCACAAGTTTTGGTTATCTATTTAAATTTTTCTTCGTTAGTAGACACCTAAATGTCAGAAATATTTATAAAAATAGTTCACTGTCTAAAGGGTAAAACCTGTTCTTTATTTCCTAATTGTGTGCATCTTTGCACCTGCAAAGCAAGTAATGTCGTTCGGTGCAGTAGTTTTGAAAAATAGATTGAAAGAATCCAAGGCCCTCCACAAATTTCAGTTTTAAAATCGCATTCATATCAATGAAATCCTTATACGTATGGATTTTATCGCTGGATTTTGCAAGATATCAACGAGCTGCTTGCAATTTCAAGTTAGTTTTAAATCATATTCTCTTTGGAAAGGGGCATTTAATTTTACAATATTGCCATTCCGAGGGCTATTAAATGTCCTACTGAATGGTTAAAAATTTCTTAAATTACAAGTTTGAAATTTAATGAGCATCACTTTCAAATTACTTCGTCATTCTGACTAGCAATATATGTTACAACGACTCTCCTCTTTTTATTGTGTACTGCTGCAACTGAAATGAATGCGCTATTTGACGTTCAAACCCCAACCCCAATATATGAAGCGTTGCAATTTGAGAGGAAATGGAACCGCTTGAAGTTTCATCCGACATTTTATTAACGCAGGCTCAATTTTGACGTTGCTTGTCATTTTCAATGGTAATATCACGGAATTTTCTTCTGCTCAAGCCTTAAATAATGAATGATGATGCAAGTGTTAGTAAGTGGAGGAATAAGAAAGGGAAATTGGAGCCAAAAAGTAACTGACATAGAGTGGTGATATTTAAGAGCGATGAAGAAAACAAATGTTAATGGGACTATGTTGTTGTGTTGTCCAAAATATCATGTAAACGTTTTTCAATTGGTCTTTGTATGCGTATTTAGTACGAAAGTTTTTAAATAAGTAGCTGAATAAAAGAAAAGGGAAGATTTTCAGTAGCACTACACTTTTAATAACCAAAAACCAGAGTGGAAAAGATTATTTCCGATTTATAATTAATTGGCAAATTAGAGTTAATGATTCATCTTTAAAATCCGCATGTTTTTAAACATTGAATTTGATTAGAATGTTTTCGTTTTTTTTATTTTACCGGCCATTTATATATTGACGAAAGCAGTAAATTCACCATATCAGAGAAATAATGATTCGGTATGCAGAAGTAACCTTTTTATGAGTGAAATAAAATAATTTGGGATGATTTAATAAAAATGGAAATCTTTCTTGTTACTTTTGTGCTAAATATACACCCAATAACGTATATTTCGTCTTATGGGGTCTTAGAAATCTGAATTATCTTGGTTTAGTTTAGTTGCTTACGACTTTTCGACGATAATTAGATTGGTAATTTTTTAGAGGACTTTTTTGATGACTTTTCTTCCTCAAGAAATCATCAAGGTAGGCATACGAGAATAAAGTATTTACCGCAAGTTTTACTACTATTACACGAATCTGTCTTGTGCGTATGGGTTCAAAAATTTCTTAATGAAACGGTTATCATTATACTGCTTATTACAGTAACACAGATAGGTTTCTAAGAATTCACTCTTGAAATCGAAGCTAAGACGCCGCTCGTCCTCGGAACGCGTGGATTGAATTGCCTGGGTGTAGCTCTTCTTCAAATTACATCTACCCCCGCATTATAAACCCGTCGAGGATCACCCACCCACCAGCCAACGCACGGCAGCGTTCTGGGATTGTGGACTTGAGTCGTTTGCCATAGAAACGTGTTTACGACCATGTACTGCCCTCGCCCAATACGTCCCCTCTCCAACGGTTCCCATAGGCATATCCTGTTTTTCGAATGTCCTCGTAGAAGGTCGAACCTCGTCGCTTAACTGGTCGTTTTCTGGATGCAAGCCGAAGTGTGTTGATATCATTGGATATTCTGTACCTATGGATAGGGGTGCTCATCCGGTTGTAAAGTCTGCCTCCCCAAAACTCCCGATTTTCTCCATGATGTGCATGTGAGTTATGGCCGATCCGTCATTTGAGTGAGTGCAGCTCATAAAGGCGTCCTTTTGGAAAGAGTATTTCCATCGCGAGGGAATGAATTCCCCTTGGATGAGACGAATGGCGGCTTTGATGTTCGGTCTGAAAGGGACGACCATTCGCCGACTACATTATAATACCGATGCGAAGCTGAGGTTGAATACAAGTATACGTACGTCTGCACAGTACACTGAAAGCCACCACTATTACGCATCGTAGAGGATGGCGTCCTATCCTAGCAAAAGACTAGAATAGGTGGACGAATACATATAGATCTTGGCAATAGCTTAAAAGGGAAGAAGTTCCATTTGTGTTTTATAGGCATGAATACGATGCAAGTGGTAGAAGGAACAAATGTCCACTGCTATGGCACAGTTTAAAAATTACGACTCGTTTCATCATTTTATTCCATATACGGTGAAGTCGTCAACTACTAGAACTGGTCATGCTTTTCTGAGTATATCATAAAATTGGAAATGCTGGAAACAGTCCATGTTTACGATGGAATATCACCAAACATAGGAGGAAGCGATAAACTATACAGTTTGTCAATACCTACTTTCTGAAATTTGTTTTTGAATCTAATTTTTGTTGATGAATTCTTGTCAATATCGGGATAAACTGAAATATTAAACTAATTCAATTCACGATTAAAATGCCCTTCTCTAAGTTTTGCAGGTAATTACGATTTAATATTAACTCCTCCCGGTGATTATGCATTATATATATATATATATATATATATATATATATATATATATATATATATATAGTACAATACACAGTAACACACAATATAGAAACACAAAAAAAGAAGAACACTCACACGTTATTTCTTGATATTTCGACGGAAACAATCCGTCTTCCTCTGAAGATATAGAGATATATATATATATATATATATATATATATATATATATATATATATATATATAATGTATAACACTTAGCACTAGTGGACACAGACAAAAACACAGAAACACACAAAAAAGAGACTCACTATTTTTCGAATTTTCGATGGTCGTTGCCACCTTTATCAAGGAAGAGAGTGTATGTATGTATATATATATATGCACACACAGACACACACACATATACATTATCTTTGCCTGCATATTGAGCCAGTACTGTCAAGTTCAAAGTTCGTTTAGGAAAACTGAGTAAAGGAAAATGCTCTCCCTCAGGCATTTACAGACATAGGCTAAGGTATCAGAAATTGAATCCCGAAACATTTATTTAAATTAGTGGTCTTACAAGTTTTTCAGTGACATTTTACTAGCCCAGTATTCAATTATTATTTTTTTGCCGATTTAATAATGTTTTGGCTTATAATACATTAATCTCTTAGCAACGGTCAATGTCATGAAATACGAGTATCGGTTGGCGTCCGAATTCTTGAATAATTTTTACCAATATCTCACTATCGTTATAAATATATTTTAAGAATTGATTAAATAGCCACTATCATAAAGTTAAAACGATATAACAGCGGTGGATACATCCATAGTGAGCATCTTTGCGTGAATCTGGGAAGGGTAGAGCTCCAAAATAACGCTTTCAGCCACAGCATATCGGTGCGCGAATGACTCTTTCGTCAGATATCCTGCGCGAAAAACAGAATTCTATCCTTAGCTTATGGTGTAATCTGTTGTTCCTATCCAAACCCTGGCGCAATTTTGAAAACACTACGGTTGAATACATTTGCTTTTAGATAGCGTAATCAAGTCATCATCCACAGCTAACCTTGTACCTCCATATGTTTCTATCGATAAGGTAGTTGTTACCACCAAAGTAATTTCCTCTGCTACCCATTTCTTTCCAAAACATTTATTAATGCACAAATGTAGTTGATATTTACAATCTTCACGCATAGACTTAAAGAGCCAATGGACAGTGATTACAGAGTGTAGCATAGGAGAAGTGCTTTGAATAGAGATTGTTTTTCGCAATATTTTCAGTTGATAACTTAATAAAGAGAACTATAATATCTTATTCGAGGAGAGAATCACACTGTTTTCTCGTTTGACCTTTTCGTAAAGATTTTTGCTATAATCTCATTACACATTTCCGAGCAAAATCCAATTTAAGTTTGCCTGCTTAATGGTCTCGTGGTAAGGCATTACCATTAGCCTTTCGGATTAATATTTAATGGCAGCCATTGAATAAGATATAATTATCATTGTAGAGCTTACAATTTCTTCATTAAGTTTTATCGGAATGGTCCCATGGGATAGTTTCCTAAAGTATATTCGCGACAATGTCTTAGGATAAGCGAAGTCAGCATCTATCTTTTCCTGTTGGATTGGAAGAAAATATCCAACACCGCCATCTCTGGCGTTCATCCTGCGTATTTGTTTATACGTGATCGCATCTTCCCTGGCAATGTTTGAGAGGAAAGTCCACGTCAGGCCTCTCGTTCTCGCCGCACCCGTCTCCCTCACCCGCGCGTACGCTTAAGAGGGATAACCCCTTCTACCTTCACTTCGCCTGTGACCTCTCGCCATCCCTTTCCCTGCCACTCCGAAGCGAATCTTCTTCTCCTCCTCCGACCCTTAACTCCTCCTTCTCTTCTCCTGCTTACGCCCTTATATGGGGCCCTCATGCGGCGGCGGCAGAGGTCCACCCACCCGCTCCCCACGCACACCCATCTCATTCCCTCCCTCCGATCCCAATTCCTTTTTCGGAAGATTCGGGCGGTAGGAAAAAAATACGTGGAATGGTTTCCTTCATGGACAATCGAAGGTCTAGGGAAGGAGGCCGAAGGAACAAGCCTTCGCCTTCCCAGATCTTAATGTGTTTGGCTCCTTGCCTGCGCACCCCTATCCCTTTCGTCCTGCCTCTCGACCGTATACTCTTCTTTCCCCCGTCCCTTCGTCTCGGGAACACCAATTTCCACCCCCCACCACGGCTAGAGCGTTTCCCTTCACCCCTTACTCCCCTTCGGCTCCTCGTTTTCTCGCAACGCGCGGGGAACCAACCCTTCTTCTCGGAGGGCCACCCTCCCGGCATCCCAAAAATCCCATATCCTCCAAAAAGAAAATACACCCGAGCACTTTCCTCCCCCTGCCCTGCCCGCGAGACGCCTTCCCACCTCTTCTTCGCATTCAAACCTCGATTCCCACTTTTATTCCCGCTTGCTCTCCCTTCACTCCGTCGCTCCCTCTCCCCACACGAAGGCCGGCAGTCATTTTGGCTGGATTTTTCTTCCGCTTGGCCTTTCCCTGTATGTTCCCCAGCTTAACGTCCAATAGAATCCGGGGACTTTAAAGATGATGACATCCGCCCTCCCTTTTGCATGCTGAACTCGACTTAATGGACATGCATTCAGATAAATAGTGTTTTTTTTCATTTATTTCATCTTATTTTTCACCTGGGGAAGGGAAGGAGAATTGAGGAACGTCAATCCGTGTCGCGGTTTATTTATGTAGTAGCATGTCGCGAAGGAAAAGGATGAATATATTTTTTTCGTTCAAGATAACACGCAAATGCTCAGGAGTATGCATATAAATAAATGATAGTGCGATAGCCGAGGGATTTCTTTCCAAATGGCTGTGGCCCGGAGACTTACTCGGGTGAAGAAAATCGGTTTCAAATTCCCGCTTTTATTTTCCATCGTATTTCGATTAAGATGTCTTTTCTTTGTTTCGTCCCCAAGAATCCTTGTTCAAAAGAATACCGTCCTTATGCGTACGAACAGCATCCCTGCAAAGCATTGTTGATGAAAGCTGTTTCGCGTTTACGCCGTAAAGTGAGATATCTAATGCCACAGTATTGCAACATTACCATGAAACACAACTTTCCCCAAGAAAAGTAGGACAGACTACAACCACTTTCATTCTTTCTGAAACTTTTATAAAAATTAATAGCCATGGAACTGAATAATTACAATCAGTCTGGAAATGTAAAGCTATTATCTGGGGGTGAATTTGAAAAAATTATTATCTATACAGTGATGAGCGTATATAATAACTCGCATATTAGGTTAATGCGAAGAGTGTATCACCGTTTACTTCCCCAATTCTCTTCCTTCATTTGCAGAGGATGCTTTATATTACTTAAATAATAATTTCTCCGAAAATCCGTTAGGCCCTTAAAAGTGACCTTACTGTTACACTTGACTCAATGGAGCGATAAATGAAGGGGGAAAATAATTTTATCAAGAAACTGATTGGCATAATATTTCTCAATATATTTCAAGTTTTTTTAGATCATATTTTACATTGTTATTCAACGAAATCATCATTATTCCCCTATTTCATCTAATCTCTTGATTTATTATCATTTACATATTAGCCAAATTGAAATTAGTAGTCATGATATAACATTATATAGGAACTCTCTCGTGATTAAGTTTTACTTTCGAATTCAATTTTATTTTCAACTACCATTCTATTGAGAGGCCAATGCCCTTGTAGCCGTTTTCCGATGTAATCTCAAAGTACACCTGACCTAGAAAATATGCGATTTATATTGTTTATCCGTTTTCTACTTTTTGTCCCATGGTGTATTATTTCCGTATTGTATAAAGTTTTCTTCTCCCGTCATTTATCCGGTCCTAAATACCGTCATTGTCCTTCTCATTAGTTAACTCCAGCTTAATTTAGTTCCGCCAAAAGTTATTAATATGTCGTTTGCAGGTTAAACTTGATTTAAAGTCTTACAAGTGGTGACTTTGAATGTAGCCATCAGTATTCATGATTTGGTCCTAGTCATTGGCTGGTTATGGTATGTCTTTTTGTTATAGAATTATGTCTTAGCGACGCAGGGGGTATGCCGCGGGTCATTAATTTTCCTGAAGGTATTCATCAGGGTAATGTATCCATTTCATAGACCAGGTATTCGGAGGAATATAAAAAAAGTAAATGAACGGTAAATATTGTCACAGAGGGTCTCTAAAAGAAAGAACTTTGATACTTGCGTGCTAGTTTTGAGAAACTTACCTATCTTACTGGATGTAAGAGTTACTAATCGTAGATATAAGTATTATTTTTTTCCGTCTCGAAAATGAACCTCGCTTATTTGCCATATTCCAAAACTTGTTTTGGTCATAATATCGACAACACGCGATGGTATTAAAATCATCACGAACGAATGCCTAAATGTAGAAAGCATTTTGTCTCCCCATGAACCTTATGGACGAGATGGTATGACATTTAGCATGTCCATTCAGATTTCATCTTTTTCACGCCCGGATGCTTTTCCTCGGGCGTGGAAATTTTTGAAGTTAGATCGAATGCCATGAATTATTATTACTCGCACCAGCGTTGCACCGAACTTTTGTAGTTGATGGTGGTAAAAACAAAATATGTGGTCAGGAATATCACCGAAAACATCCGCGAGGGAGTACATTCCGCCACACGGGAAGTAATTCAAATTTAATTGAGATCCCTTTCGGGGTGGAAATGACTTTGGCCGAAATGAAATTGCCGCTCAGAGTCGAGGTGGAAGAGATGCGCATCGAGTGGGGCACCGAATACACGAGGGACATCACGTGGAATTCCAACCGAAGAATAAAATCAAACGCACCCAGTGTCATCTTTCGGATCCTTCCTTATCGTGGATTTTCATCAGCAGGTTTTTCCATCGAACTCAATCCTCTTCTTGTCATTCAGCGTGTGTTTCAAATGCTTTATCCAATGTTTGCAAAATAAAATTGGAAAAATGAAAAGGCATTAATTTTCATACCTTGGGTGACGAAACGGCAGTGGATTGCAGAACCATATCGCTCTGAATGTTAGTCGACTCCAATCTAAATGTGCTCACGTTTTGAACTGCTGAGAAATTCTGAAAGGTTTGTGTGCATTGCATTTATTCATAAATATATCCAAAACCATATGCGCGCTTGTGCAAAACTAATAAAACTATATGCCAATTCCAATTCTGTTGTAAAAAATGGATCCAAGAGTCATAAATTAGGAACTACTCTTTTTCTTAAACTTGTATCTTTATTCCTATTTTAAAGCTAACAGCTTATAACAGATAATGATAAATATTTTATGACAATGCCTTTATGAGGGAAGTATATTATTATTTTTTTTGTAAAGCTTCGTATATAGAGAAGAAGAATGACCACAAAGCCAAGCCAATCCAATTTGACTGTCTAATAACCATCGTATATATCTAAATACAGATTTCCTTTTGTTTATGGTGTACGGAAAAATGAAATACGCTTTTATCGTATGACTTTCTTCATTCTGTTTCCTTTCGGTCGATTTTTCAAGCATTTACCACACTCGTACTAGAGGATTGCACTTTCAGGATACCTTTACGGAAAGGTTAAGATTTTCTGTTACTATGAAATATTATTTGATGGATGGAAATGATATTTTTGACTCAGTGGTGATTTTTCATAATACTATTCTTTTCTAATTTCTGTTCTTTTATTAAGGTAATGAAGTATGATAATTTTAGTTTTTTTATTAAATAATTTTCTATACGTTTGTCAATATTGTTTAAATTATGGATGTATCAAGGATGGAAGTAGTGATTTCCTGAGGTTTTAACTATTTTTTGTAAATAGGTGCCTTATTAATTTTTCATTTTCGGATCTCGTCGTGTTGGATCGTTATTCGTGAAAAGTTTTCTGATCATCGTTTCGCAGTGACAACGGCCCTCTGCCGCCGATTGGATCTGATCTCGCTAACTTAGTTCCAGTGGTTTGACTCTCTCCCAACTATATTCTCCCCGTCGTTAAAATACATCGATTACTGTAAACAGAGAAGTGTCGCTTACACCCATCCTTCCTCCCCCCTGTCTTTATTCCCAATCGGAACTGTGTATTGGCTATTACGTAAATCTCTCTTGACCGAAAAGTTCCCTACACCACCGCGCCAAGGCATATTCTTTTACGATTGACGGGAATATGGTAAAACCCTGGTGAGATAATGTCGTCCGCTATTTGGACTCATGCCGGTGGGTCAACAAGCAACCCTGGCCCACTTTCGTGTCATAGTAGAAAAATTTAACCTCTAGAAATACCCTGATGACCAATGAAGGGAAAATGCTGCTATTTAAAAATAGTAATTGAATCTTTAGTGAAGAATATTTTTTTCCCATCAAAGCTAACCACTTTGTAACCAATATATGGTATTCTTATGCAAATTAGTCATAAATATACCCTTAAATATTCTCATCCACTTATTTATTTCAGATATCGGTGAGCGTTTCGTGTATATGTGGTTAGAATTTTCTGTCCATAATTTGGAATATGTATTTGCGCGTTTTCATGATTTTTCCATAATTTTTCGTAACGACTCGCCATTTTCGACGTAACAAACCTTGAAAGTCCATCTACTTCTCAACTCCAAGAGTGACGTTAAGGAATAAATTCTTTTCCCGGCGCTCACAAAATTCTGTGATGGTCTATACTTGAGTTTGAAGATGTGCTCTGCCACAATGGCGCTTTTTATCAAGTACTTGTCACGAACGATTAAGCAGGAAATAAACCGCTCAGATATTTCCCACACAGAGCTTTCGTCGACGGGTAGATGAAGCCACGACTTTAAATTGGTATGAAAAGATAGAACTTTTTTCCAGTCTCGCTTAATGTAGGTGAACCAGTTCGGCGAATGCCCTTCATGAGCTGTCGAGAGCACTTCCCATGCCCGAAACTGCTCATTTCCCTCCCATCTCCCACAATTTAAATTACTCGACTTTTCTATATACCGATCTGCCTCCACCCTGGCCGTTGTTTCGATTTAAAAATCTCCGCGTGCCTATTTCAGTCACTCCAACTCGTTTTCCGAGTCGAAAAATCCACAAGAGCGTGCAAGAGTCTGTTTGAGAGAATGCATTATTAAGAAAATACTTACCTACGCCATACGATCCGGCGAGCACATTTCCATGCTGCCCCACCAGCACCAGGACTCCCCTGTCATTCAACTTAAACTCAATTTTGTCGAGCAATCATGCAAATAAAACACTCATTCCTAAGTTTTCTCATCTGAAATAGGTTAGTCCTGTACATTCCATACAAATAGGTTTACGGAAATATTACAAGTTTTATTGAGTGTTTAAATTCTTTGGAAATATGAAAATACCGAAAGCTTGGTTTCACATAGAATGCTCTTTTGTGGCTAAGGTTCCGAAGTTTTTACTACCGAGTAAATGAAATTTTCCTTGAAGTAAAAGGAACTGGGGATTTCCTGATTTTTTCCTGCAAGTATACTCGTATGTTCAATATTCGAGATTATTTGTTATATTTCTAATTCTGTGCAGGTTTTGCCTGTTTCGGATCCCATGATAGCAAAATAATGAACTTGACCAAGTGCTTTTTTATCCAAGCATAAATAATAGTATTTAATTGATAGGAAGAAATATCACTTCCGCTCTACTTTTATGTCCACAGAGCGACTCTATTGTAAACTAAATATTTTATTTATCAATATAATTTTAAATGATAATAGGCGTCCCTAGTGCAGATTTATGGATTCGTGAAAAATGTCTCACAACATCAAAATAGATCAGTAATAATTCCCATGCGTTGAATTTTTATTTTTATTATTTATTTTCATTGTTTATTATGGGTAAAAATTGTGAAGAATTTAATTAATTGCCATCACAGTTTAGAATCTTATGATTCCACTCAATCAGGTAAAATTATTTTACATGTTTACATTGTTTCTGTCCAAAATTCAAGGTTTATTGATATTTGTCCCTAGATCCTTCTTCGGGCGCTTCGATAATGCAAACAATCTTTTCTCTCGAGCTGTTTCCTCACCATTCATTTCCTCATCGTTCTTTAGATGCTTCACGTAGTTCCACATCTGTTATCATATTCGTCAGTGGCTACAGATTAAATTACTCTAGAAATTGAGAACATCGACTAATAGCTCCAGAAAAGAGTGTTTGGAAAATTTACTTTCTCTTCGCAATCTACTCAAAAATCGAGCCCTATCTCCACTATTTCCTGGTTTTGCTCCTACTTCAATTGCAATTTTTATTCCGTTGCACATTAACTCTTCGTAAGAGCTAGCGCACTTTGCGCGGCCAAAGGAACCATCTACTCAATCCCCCCTTCCTCTCTGCCTTCTCGGCAGAATTAACGGAAGGGAACTTGGACGAAATATATTGTCAGGCGCCAAAAACCCCGAAATTAATGTTGTAGTAAGAGGCGATACATTATAACGAATTTTATCCGTTGAGATGGGAGGGGGAGAAAAGGTAATACTGTATACCGACATAATTGTGAGATTGGTCGATAGGTGAGCCGATAGGACTACGGTGGGAAAGAGGAAGAGAATTAAGGGGAGTGGCTGATGTTCAGCAGTGGGAGAGAAGATGCGCATGTCTTGGAAGGATTGCAGCGAACGTTTATGAGTGTAATGCTGGTTAGGGGTTTGCATATCGACATGATTCAGTATATTTTGCGCCAGTGAAGACGAAGATACAGATTTCAAAAGAAATTGTTGTGTGGATT
>NW_027287538.1:58784361-58811861 GCF_022747635.1 Hetaerina americana
ATTAAAAGTGCATCCCGGGAGTCATTTTCTTCTTGGAAGAGGTGTATTTCACAACAGCGATATTTTTGAAGACAAATATTAAACGGTGGTGACGAATCGCTCTTCATAGTTATCTAAGAATGTGGGATTAGATATTTTAAATGAAACCACAAGTATTCATGCTGGTTTCATAATCATGAACATATTGCCAGACCAGGATTCGTTCATTTTGTCAAGAATGTTCTTATGACACTAGAATAACGAACGTTTTTAACCCCAAAAGATTTTTTATAAAACTAAAGAAACTAGATTGTAATTTTTATTTTCTGAGATCAGCCTGGCATGTCCTAAACACAGAAATGTATGACTGACAAGCGGCCATTAGTCTATGAGGTTGAAGCCTCATTCAAACTCATTCATCAACTATATTATGGCAGAAGCAGTGGGTGTAGCTGAGACCAGGCCATATATTATGTTTTATAATATCCATTATTTTCATTTTAAATTCTAAAACACGTTGATTTTTTTTAACAGATAGTATTTTATTGGGTAGTGTGTGTTGACTACGACCGTGTAAGAGCATGAGTATAGTATAGACACCAGTGACCTGTACGTGTTGTACAGGTCACTGGTGTCTGGTCTGTGTTGCACATATTGTGGAAACGGTACATTTCCTTTTCACTTCCTAACGATTTTTTTGTCCAATTCGGTTTCTTAAATATCCGCTTACCCTCCTCAGCAGTACTGCGACAATGGCAGAGAAGGTTTTAATTTTATTTAGCAGGTATCTCTTTGAAGAAATGCCATTAGGATGCCTATAAATGTGGAAGACGGTTTTATATTTGTTGTGTAAAAGCTGAAAAATATGATTTATTTAAAATTTTAACCAATAGATTTTGGCTAAATTATTTTAGCTTATGCTCGATGATGCGAAACGATTTTACATAAGAGATATGTATAATTGCATTCAAATTTATGTATTTCATAATGATAGCTTGTTTAAGCATGTTTGAACTAAATATGCCTTCTACTCATTACCCTACCTTATTTAATGTTGAGCCTCTTGAACAATTAGGTGAATGGAGTTTTCCTGCGCATGAATTTTAATGGGTATATTACCGAAAGACCGCCCGCCAAGCAAAAAAGCGTTTTTCCAGGTGAAACTTTCTGTTTCCCAAAGCACAGTTTTTAAAATATTTACAATTGATAGAAATTAATTTGATGAAAAAATTCCATATTGTTTGCAATCGGAGCGTTAACATGCTCGCTATGTAATTGCTAAGCTTATGCCAATTTTTATCATCGCTGCTGCATGAGGGAAAATCGTTTTACGGACTGCATCAGATGTGGTTACTCCTCATGAAGATGGCCAGTCTTTCGCGATCTAGCAGCTTCCTCCCGCGTCATCTTCTCATCGCCGAGCTCCATCGCACCCCCAAAATTTACGATCCGAAAGTTTTACCTTTCTTTCTTTTTCATAAATCTCGAGTACGATGTTGACGCGGAAGTCTTAATTGTGTAAGTTGCGCCGATCGAGACCTCTAATTGGGTAATAAATTACTTAAAATAGACATTTACTGCTCATTATCCATGTTAAGTTTCCAAATTACCTTAGTATGGCTTTGTAGATGACGTGAACCATTTGCTGTTACTACGAGGGGATTACTTGTTCAAACGGTCTCTTTAAGAAAATTAACGACTGATACTTCAAAGAAACCCCTAGTATCTCTTGAATTAATAATGAATTTTTGGTGAAAATATCCCATTTTGTCTCTCTTTTTTCAGACAATATATATTATTTCTCTAAAGTCCGTGGTAACTATTAAATGATTAGATGGCGAAGTGTTTAGAAATACTTAATGTTTAAAGTTTCATTGTTATAGGTAATTGAAATAATACATTTGTAAATAATCCCTGGAGTCATATGTATATATATATATATATATATATATATATATATATATATATATATATATATATATATATATTCATTAAAGCATTTGGCCAGTGCTATTATTTCATTTCGGCTTTCCAAGGTGGAGTTGTGCATTGATTGGTTACAATTTACCTTCTCACAAAGTTTAATTACAATTAAACTCATCGCATTTGTTTTCTAATTTTTATTCCAAGGCATAATAATTTACATAGCTATCGAGAAGAAGGAATTATTAAAAAAGCGAAAGTCCTGGGATAAATTGTAGAAGTCCTATGTTCCTAGCGTTAATACAACAGTTAAACACTTCGAAATAACTAAGAAGATGATTTGAAGTGAAATTTATCATATCTCATGTTGGCTGTCTTGTCGAGGCATTTTTTATTTATATTTACAAATTGATTTTATTAGGACTTCAAGAATGCATACCTTTTTTGAAACTTGGAATCAAAAGTAGTGAAACGAAGGCAGTACTGCCAGGTACAGTCCTAAATTTCGAAATATTATGCTACCTGTTTATCTTTAAATGTTAAACATTATGTGGACATATTTATATCCATTTTGTGCGTGTTATATTTTAGTTTTCTGCATTTACTATAATCTATAAGAAAACCTCTTTCTTATTACAACAGATTATTTACTAAATTGTGATCGTGAATAAAGGCAAACATACGCAAATGATACTTTATCACTTTGTTATGCGAATCAGTTTTTTCTTATTTTAATGCGCAAATATATTTTTAAAATGAAATAATATTTTAATAAGCACTTAAAAGCTTAAACGCGTATTTAATTTTAATAATTAAAAAATATTGCTCATATTTACGTTAAGATAAAATGATTCATTACATAAAAGAAAACTTTTCGTTTTCGAGGGGTCCTGGGTAAGATCACTGGTGAAAGGAGCTTGGCTTAGTGAATTTACTGCGTTTTAATGCACATTAAAACGCAGTAAATTCACTAAGAATATATTTTTATTAAATCTCTCTCTTAATTAAATCTTTTTATTAAACCTCTTTAAAGTAACTACCACGGGATCTGCCGGAGTTCTTTGCATTTAAATAACATAGAAAACGTTGAAGCAATATTTGTGGCAGATAGGCTAGAACATTTCTCGCATTAATGTACTTATTCCCCCGAAATAATCATCAATTGCGTTTTATTGTTCACAACGAACTAGGCTAGAACATTTCTCGCATTAATGTACTTATTCCCCCGAAATAATCATCAATTGCGTTTTATTGTTCACAACGAAGAACCACATTCTTTCGATTATTTCGATACAAATGGTTATCATTTCTACAATAAAATAATCCCGAAATAGTTGCATCTTGAAGTTTCAGCTAATATTACCAGTTTTTCAACTTTTGGTTCTGAAAAATGCCATTAGCTTCATCATTTGTGACATGGTACAAGGATCCTATTCTCTTTTAGGTACATTTTATTTTGACAAAGTTTTTGCAACAAATATTTAGAATATATATTTTATTTACTGTCTCCTTTTATCTTCTAAAAATAAATCCAAGATGAAGCCCGAGGTGTAATATCTACTTGACCGAATAATAATAAGATACTTTCCACCATAAGTATTTCGGTTTACGTCCCTTCCATTTTCCTCTCTCGAGATTTTATTCGCCTTCTCTGCCCACCCTAGCAACTTTCTCCTTCCTCACCAACCCACTCCACCACCGACGCCTTCCCCACAATCCGCACCCGCGGAAAATTGACGAGGTCATCAGCTTACTTACATCGGCTCGCACCTCATCGATGGCTTGGGAAAGTGTGTGAGGTTGCGGCAGTGGGAGCAGCGGTGGGGGTAGGAACACACCCCCTGATACCCTGGCGTAGGCTAAGGTTGGAAATTCTATTCGGGCGTGCCCTCCGAGGTTAAGCCCATTCGCGCTCTTGGGTTCCTTATCCCAAACACCCCCGCAACCCCGCCAAAAACCCAGAGCGCCAACCTACAAACCATCCCGAAACCTTATCACAGCCGACGCCGAACGTCCTAACAGCCAAATCCTTTTTGCCCCTCCCACAATCCCCTCCTCTGCCTCACCTTCTCCAACCTCCCCTAGAGTCTCAAACCCTCTCCGCCACCCCTTTCCCTCTCCCTACCCGTATCTCCTCTTTTAATCCCAGCTTACAAGCGTGTTCCTCCCTCCGCTTTCCGTCCCCCGACCACCTCTCAGCTTCCCTTACCCGGCTACCCCCTGCTCCCATTTTTCTTATCTATTTCTCCCCCCTTCCCACGTCCCATAGCACTCGACTATTCGAAGGCGCTCGTCTTCATCTTAAAGGAAGACCTCCCCTCTCGAGAACCTGCCCTTCCAGGGGGTGACGGGGTGAAGCTCATGTCTTTCGCCGGCGGAGGACACGGTGGGGTGTCGTCGAAAGAGCGTGTTCGTTTTGGTTGGGGCCGCGGAGATTAAATTCGCTCGAGATGTGAAGGTTAATGTGAGAACAAGTTGGAGGCAAATTTTGACAACTACTCTCACTTCTGCTACGATGGTCTCCGAGTTGGATGGTTCGGTACTTGCGTTTGTAGAATCTTTTTTCCATATAGCACTCTCGATTACGGCATCACTGTCACAAAAATTTTCTTTGGACATTGTATTCAACTTATATTCGTGATTAAAAATACCAGAAAGTATTAAAAGTAATCCCTTTGTAATTTCTTGGAGTTTTAGCTATAGGAATGATTTATCAAAAGCTTAACAGATCAGTGATAGATGGTTTCAAAAGAAAGCATGGGTTGTTCATGCGTTGCAGAATATTGTTATGAGCTTTTCTAAGAAACAAAAAAATAGATCATTGACTACCATTTTCTATGATGAGTAGATTCTTAACTATGTACCTCTTAACGTGTTCCAGGAATTGATTTTCAATTTACTTGTTAGCTTTAGGCACCTCGGTAATTTCACTATCAATCATATTATAGCAATAATAAAAAAACGAAGCGGATGTAAATTTGTGAAACCCATTTCATTTTTGAACCGTGAAAATATTTAAATATTTATATTAAATGGCAAATTATACGTTTGAGATAGAGTTCAGTGACAGTTTATTTTGTTAACTCTACAAAATATTTCGCATACTAACCCGCATTAACACTTACCGCATTTATGATATATAATATCATGATATTTCATGTCATCAATTATCAATTCAGATGTTCAAAATGTAGCTGAACTATAATTAGTACCGCAAAATGGATTTGGCAATTATATTTCAAATCACTTAAGGAAAGGAGCAAACGCATCGTAAATTTAATTTATGTGTCTCATTTGAATTCAATGAAAACTAGCAAGAAGTCAGCAAATGTACTCATTCGTCATTAATTCAGGTGTCTCTTTCCATTCTTTTATGTTTATGATTACGACTGATTCAATTTCAAATATGTACCTAAATGCTCGTATGTTTGTGTATCCCTTTGTGTGCGTGTGTGGCTGTTTTTGCCCATTTAAAGTACGTACTTCTTAATGACCGACATAATTAAAAACTTTACGGTCACGCGTTTAACATTGGATATACCTAATAGTTACTTATTACAAACTTTAACTCATGTAGTAATAATTGTCGAAAAGATTATTTTAAAGGCTGTAACAAAATTTACTCACATTACATCCTAAATATTCATGGAAGCAGGTAATCCAATAACAAAATCATGCCGCCACATATCGTCTTTTTCTTCTGCTTTTAATCTTTTCGAATCGAATCTTCAACTCTTCATTAAAATATAAAGCAAAGATTGGTGCCTGCATTCAATCGTAAGATGTTGTCCCACTTTTTTTGGCGGCAACTCGCGAGATAAAGATGCCATTTCCTAAGTGACTTTATTTATTCATTCAGAGTTAGGGAACAATCAAAAACAGATTTGGTTAAGTGATAAAAATGCAATTAAAAGACATAATGAGTTCGCCTGTGTTTGGTTGCCATGGTTTCACGGAAGAATGAAGTTGGAAAAGGAATGGGGTTTTGTGCCTTGGGTGGTTAAGAGAGTTTACTAAGCCGTTAGTCATTCTGACGTTTTCCGCTCTTTCCAACCAACTTTCTTGAGATTCTTCTATACTGGCACATCCACTTCTCGGAATATCTGTCCCATTACAATTCTTGCTCATTCCAACAATTTCTCTTTCTGCTCAATTTTAAGCGCAAAATGTTTCGGTAAAGTAATTTCTATAGGTAGTGTACCAAATAAATGGAAACTGTTTTGCTAATGCAAATGCAACCTGAGTTTTTATATCAAATAGCTTTATTTTTTCTCTTAATCTTTTTTAAACGTATAAATTAACTTCTTTCTTTAACTATTCGTATGTGTGTAAAAAAATTAAAAGAATTTCCCTTGTTACCCTTAATATTTCAATCTAAGATGATAACTATGGTGCGTACGGATAAATAAGATCTGTCTATAAAATATTAAGCGAAGATTTGTATCAAAACAGGGTCGACACATTCGCAATGCTATTTGGTGGAGTGAATGTGGGATAACGTTATTATTTTGTCGTAAGGAAAGTAGCTTTGCGCGGCACTCGACGCTCTTAGCGGATTTGGTGGAGGTAGGTGGAATTAACTGGAGAGCGTTTTACTTCACGACATGCGGCAAGAAGGTGTGCATAAACAATTCCATGCAATAGTAAGAGGCGTAGGAGGTAAGGAATGATACAAGAACTGGAAACTGGGTCGACTAGGACGCTGAATTTGTGTATTGTGCTGGCATTAAGGAGCAAAAAAAAATATATGGCAGTAGGGGAGTCTCTTCTGATGATTTTACTTATTACTGCCACGCAGAAGATATATGTGGGAATATTACATGGAATCATGCTCGTAATCCCTGCGTATGTATCTGCACTTAACGCCACCCTTTTATAAGATAACACGGTGTAAAAGTCAGATTTTCTGGTTACGTGAAAACTATCATTGACTGATTTTATAAAACTTAACGTGCTTCTTTTTCCCACGATATTAACTGAAGACTTTGATACGATTCTCTTCTGCTCGCTCAACACCATAAAGCCAGCGTAGAATGCTTCAGTAGTCAGATATATATTCCCATGTTCATCACGAAAAATTCAATATGTTTGCTCATAATAATCTCGTTTATCAACAATACTGTAATATTTGCGCACTAATATGCGGTGCTGTAACCTGTTCATGTATTGACTGATAAACAACTGAAATATTACCCTACTGACAGGTGGAATGATAAGAACTTGTGACTCAAATCGAAAGTTACATTATTATTTTTATATTACTTACGTCGGAGAAGTGGTTCTATCTATTCGTTCGACGTTACGTTGCACTGGGTTGATAATTGATTTTCATAAAGGTGCAGTAATGGCTCCTCATCGTAGCACTTGAAAAAAAATCAAAATTTTCTTCAAAGGTAAAGCAAACTATGAATGATTGTCGTTCAAAGACTTTTGACTTGGGTACCAACTCGTTCGATTGAAGTGACGACTCATGGTCCCTGTAATTGGATTATAGATGCATCGTTGAGAAGTTTTTTCAGTCAATCTCAACTATTCCCGATAGTAAATGGAGAATGGGGTGGAAAGTTGTGTTTCATGATGTTTAGTTGTGATAAGTGCGTAATCCTCTTTCACAATAACTTCGAATATTATTTTCCACCACAAATGAAAATAAAAATGCATCTTTTTTAGGATATAGAACCTTTGTCTTTTATTTCATTGATCGAGGCACGCATTGGTCGCATGGGGTATTAAACCGTATTAGGAAGCATGAGGCACTACACAAAACTATCCAGAAAAGAAATGAAACCTGGATCAGGCATGTACCAAGTGGGAAAGAGATTTAAACAATGGAAATTAGGGGAAGAGTGGAAATGGGTTGGAAAAGAGGGAGAAATATATGCCGATATATATGGTTTGTCCCAAAAATAAGTGGAATAAATCAGGGGAAAACTTCATTGCAGATCAAAGTACGGATTACTATAACTCTTCAAACCAGCACCTCTGTGCATCAACACACCGATGTCAGCGCCTCTGCTATGCTTCTGGTAAGCTTCCTGGAAGGAGTCCCCGGGAATCTCGTTCAGGCACCTAGTCAAGTCCTTTTTGACATAGCCCAGGGGTTTAAATTATATATATATATATATATATATATATATATATATATATATATATATGTATATATGAACCTTATAGTCAATAAAGATAATTCTTTCTTTAATTTAATAATTCCTTTCTATGGTTTCGGCTCCATAAAAAAGGCAATTACCTAAACGGAATATGATAGTGCTTAGAACCTAAAAGTTGCTTAGAAATAGCTTAGGTGTATGTTTATTCCTTCATATTAAATCATTTTTATTGCCTATTTACATTATTATTCGAGTGCTAAATTATAACACTTTAAGTTAAGAGAGCAATGCCAAAAATAATGAATGGATTAGATAAATTTCATTTCACCTATAGATTTCTAGAATAAATTTTATTTTGGGATAATACTCGTAGCATTAAACTCCTGTTCCTTACAGTTTCTAATACCAAACAAAAGTAATAATAATTTCAATTTGATATGGATTCAAAATTTTAGTTTATCATGTAAAAGTGCTTTGTTTTTCCCCGCTGCGTATGATATATATTTTCAGTTGGATTATAATAGCCAATAAAACAAAAAATATCCGCCAGTTAAAGAAATAGTCAATAGGGTATTAGATTAAGTGGAAGTTCCATTGAAGCAACAAGAATATCCTTTACTTCCTATGAATTACTAACACGACCTTAAAAAGAGGAGCGTTTGAATTAAGTTAAGCGATAAGAAGTGCTAACCCATTAATTCTTGATGAAAACGCCTGTTTCTATCACCATAATGGCGACGGACGTAAACAGGCTTTTATTTTGCGCCTTAATGTAGGAGAGATGTAGCCTTCCCATAGAAAACCCCTTAATTCGATTCGCAACTTTTTTGTCTCAATGAGACCAGTGCTTATGGCTCCATATCTCTCGGGCGACAATGGTTCGGTTTAAATGAATAAGGGAAAATAAAAAGCAACAATCCCGCTCGTCCCTGCAAAACCTGGAATAAGCCCAATTACCCCTTTGAAATGCCTTTGCATCAATCTTCGCCGTCGAGACAATGTCTGCCCAGGCCTCTTGTCCGTTTTTTCCACCGCTCGACTCGTGAGCAAAACGCCATTCGTTATACTTCTCCTTTACCGCCACGCCCGTTATCATTCGGATACACTTTTTGCCACGAGCAATTAATGAGCCGTTTGTAATCGTTTTTACTGAGTTCGCTGCGAACGTATTTTCTTGGGTTATGCTGCCGACCTTCCTTTCCTCATCCCCTCACCATTCTTCCCTTCTCACTCCTCGACACCTATTCACACCCACGCATAAGTACGTTGGTCCCTATTCGCATGTTCCGCTATCCGGGGATCGCTTTGTTCCCTTCTATTTTATCCTATATGGCAGCGGAGGAATACAAATCTTCGTTTCAAAGTATGCTTTAGGATAGATAGATAGATAGTGGTCTTTAGTTGGGCGAAATTGAGACCAAATGGTCCCTTCTTCCATTTAACCCATCGTCGTATACATATTATATTAGCCATCAAACTTATAGTTACATTAATATGTACACATAAATACATATAGACAGACATCAATTCATTAACACAGATTTGCACATCGAAAAGAAAAAAGAATATACATATATATAGACACACACATACACATACATACACATACACACACATACATACCTATATTCATACACATACCTACACATATACATACATATCCACACACACGTACATATACACACATAAACATACATACATGCATTCATACACATACATAAATACATACATAAGTACGCACATATAAACCCATACATACATACATATAGGATGGTAGGGTGGAAGAAAACTGAAAGAGAAAAGTTGAAAGTACTTTGTTGAAAAGTTGATTATTGTTTGTATCTCCATGGATTTTATAGATGTGTGAAATTTATTACACCCCACCTGCTGTCCAGTAGTGAGTTTTCGAGGGTTTAGTGAGCAGTGGAAGAGGTATCGGGGGGATATTTGACGAGGTCTTAAGGAATTAATACTTCAATTCACCGATTGGGATAAAAACGAGTAAAATTGAGTAACATAATTTTCATGAAGTGTACTGAGGATCTTCTATCTGGAATAATGAGTCCCCTGACAGTATCACTCAGCTCTTACAACTAAATACCTCGCCATTCACCGCAAGAGCGGGGGCTGCTGGGACACCAATCGAAAAGTAGAATGCACTTACATGTAATACCAACAAAAAGCTTGCTTATTCGTACCCGCACTGACGTATGTGTTGATAAAACACTTAATTTAACTTACAGGGATCTATAAAACTAGCTAATGTACACAAGAATATCTATGAATGCACAAGGTGTTTACGCAATGTTTAATCTAGCTCACGCTTATAACAAAATTGGCTTCGATTTTGTCACCATTATGATTCTTGATTTCCCGAAGATAGAACAAATAAATGATATCCATCAGTACTGGAGTCCCTCTCTCTTATTTTATCTTCGTGGGCTAACCTAACCCCATATTATGACCCCCATAAGATGTGGATCACAATAATTCCCTTTGTGTCCTAGTAAAACTCGTGTGTTCTGAACCTTGCTAAAAGTCTGTCTCGCTTGTTCTCTTCGCGTCCCAAGCGGTTCCAAGTCTAATTTCACTGAGAGGCATGTCACTCTAGTTTACTTATCGTTACAATTTTAGAGGAATCAAGCGGATTCTGAACTTTATTTCTTCTTTTCCTACTTTAGATTTGTGAATTCTTTTATCGACGAATTCTTCCAAGGAGCACTTGCTGCGTATCCCCAGCTAAAGCGAAATAACACTTGTCTTTTACTTTTGCATTTCCTCGCCACCTGTGTAATGAAGCCGCGTTTCTTTGAAGTGGATTCACATATTCCCCTAATATGCAGGAGATAATTCGAGATTATTTATATTCTCCTGAATGCACGCCACGAAAGGGTCCTGGTTCGTGGTGTTAGGATTTTCATCAAATATTTCCATTGTTCTGCGGTAGTTAACACCTAACTCACTGCTTGTGTTGTCTAATTTTTGCATTGTCATCATTTCATATGCTCCAAAATTTAAAAATTGCGCATTTCCTTACATTCAGTTCTAATCCCGATTCCTTGGACCAATCCAATATTTTGCCTAAATCGCTAGAGAGTAGCCCGCAATCTGCTGGGGTCTGCATTTCCCTGTATATTACCATGTCTGGAAATAATCTAAGATGGCCACAAACTCGTGAGCTTTAGTCATTGATATACATTAAAAATAAAAGCGCCCTAATACTCAGACCTGACGTTCAATCAGCCTCTGTTAAGCACAGCCCATCGACGCCTCCTTTTTGCATGCGATTTGACATGAAGTTATTAATCCAGTGTATCACTTTCTTATTGAACCCAAGGCGTTTAATTTTCTTAAATTAATTTATTGTGAGAAATTTTAACGAAATTGTTTTTGAAATACAAAGTGCATTGTTTTCGCCCGATTTAAGGATATTGTGAATAAGAAGACCCAGTTGGGTTTTTTCATCATCTGCGCCTTCTGAACCCGCGTTTTTATGGCTATTTATCGTCCTGCTGTCGTGAAATCTTATGAAGTTACTAACAAAAATATGTTCTAAAATTTAGGATGTTCTATTATTCTTAAATGAAAAAAATAATGACATATTTTATCGTTTTAGTCATTTTAGTGCATTTCTATTTTTGGTTGACTTCGTAATTATAAGAAACCTGGTGGTGAGCAATTGATTTAAATTAAAAGAAAAAAATCCATTTTTGCTTTATATTGTATTGAGGTACAATTCTTCTTCCGAACATTTATTGGTTGGATCTCATGAGTTTATCGGATGATTGCATGGTGGTATTCGGTTGAGCGGAATATTTGTGAAGCTTCTGTAGAAAAGCGTTCGTAATAGTCACCTTAAGATATAATACCAAATCAAAAAAAACTCTGTGGGCCCTACCATAATTGTGCACATTTTTTCGTGCAGGGATTCTTCCTTTCGAAAATTTAAAATGAAGTAAAACGAGACCAAAAGGGATTTTTGAGGAAAATAAAGGGGTTACACATTTTTATAGCTGAAGAAATTAACGGCATTCATCACAGTTCTAAAATCCAATTGACAAGCACCTTCTTTTTCAACCTCACTAAAGATGCGCTGGCCTATACTGCCGTCAGCGAATTTCTAGCAAATTTAAATTTATGTTCAAGAGGTTATAAACATCTAGCAAATTAATCTTTCACAAGGCTATAAGAAAGGTATAATTTCATTAGGTGAAATTTTCAATAGAAGGGCATATTGATTATTTTATGTCATTTATGTATGGGTATAGACCATTAATAAATTGTTGGGAATGCGTGATACGCGAAAAACGTCCTCGCAATTTCACTAAAATGATTTCATATAATTTTTAATGCCTTCATGAATAACTTGACTGCTTTTACTATTATTAAGGCATGCCATAACTCACCAAACATGAAATTACGACTTTTAATTATGAAGTAAAACTCAGAAAGTAGTTTCCATCATTATGATGAGTGTTTTTTTATTGTGAATATTAAAGTATGTAAGGCACCCATTGTCAACCCCGAAGACCTAGCAGAGCTCTTAGCAGTACTTATAATATAGCAGATATTATTATGATCGACATGTTTAAGAATTTTCTCCGTCTGTTTGAATTAATTGTAAAATTACCTGTATCACTTGCACTTCTGGAAATTCCTGTGAAATCCTTTCATCGGTTTTCTGTTCCAATTGGATGCAGATAAAGGCACTCATGCAAAAATATTCACTTTCACATTCACTACATTTAGATTCAATCTGCACGCAATAGCAGCAAACAATCCAAAAAAAATGGTACATAAATGTTTTGCCATTGGTGAATTCTCTTCTTGCGGCTGAATGTTTTGATGTGTGACTTTTATGTGAACAAATGAAAATTGTGCCCATGTAATAAGAGCAGAGAGACAGAGAGAGGATTTTTTTTAAAACCTTTCTGCTAATCCTGTAAATATTAACTGCTTAAATTTTGCACCGTACGCTTTCATTGGTTTTATTTGCTTCACATTATTCCACACATATAGTGTATTTTTAGCTTTATAATATTACTATTGCTGATTCGATTAGGTATGCTCTGTGTTCCTTTCAGCCTTTAGAATTGCAGCATAGAGGGAAAATGCTAAATAGTGTGTTAGTCATTCCTATTGCTAATAAGTAATAATAAATAAGTATAAATGTTCGTAGCGATTTATAGTAGGTAAATATCGTTAAAAGTTATGAGATGTGATTGAAAAGTAAAATGGATGTCTCAAATTTTAAAAAATACTTGTCCCTTAGCTATCTCCATCTTCCGTATTCTTATTTATAGTATGAAAATGTGTTATCTCGACTGAAACAAAAGGGTGCATATCGATTTCCTGATACAATTCTGCTGAGCGTACAAGGTCCTCTTCGTACTTCATCGCTGTCATACTTATTTGCGTGATATCACAGTCTTAGTTCTACTCCCAATGGTTTTTCATAAATGTATCTTGAGGATTGATTTAATTTTTGTTTCGGAAAAAAACAAACAAATTTTCAACCATTTACACTAATAAAAGACATCCTGGAGAAATGTTTTCTTGTGTGCCTCTGAATACCGATAGGGGATTGTTTTTTTTTCCTGAATGTTTTTTTCCTGGGTCAAAGTTAACAGAGCGTACCACGCGCCATTGCCCACGATGGGTCTCAAACTTGCAATCTTTGTATCGGTTTTTGAGCGAGTTACCAGTCATCTCACTGAGAAACTCATGGAACGACTCGATAATAGTTTCAGAAGTAAATTAATGGGAAATATAAAGTTCACAAGAAATAAGACAAATCGCTTTTGCAAAATTCTACCACGGCCGATATCCTTCAGTGGCTAAAATCATTTCCCCAGACCTCCCCATTTATCTTATTGGTATGACAAGGGGTTAAATCCAAATGTATTTATCGCCTCTTCCCTCGAAAGGTACCTTTACATAGTAAATGATAACTGAGGTCCAAGCCGGAATACATAAAGTGAAATCTTGTACGCTCGGCAAAATTGGTTGAGTGCTTATAGATTTTGTGTTTCTAACGGGCTGCTGCATACTGCCCTCTCTGACTGGCCGATTCTTAATGGTGAGTAACAAGTGGTAATGGTCTCACAACTTTCTGAGTGTCACGTAATGGTCTCACAACATCTTGAATGTCGCGGAAGTTTCATGTGATGCAAGCTGCCTCTTCACAGTTATCATACTTTCGCCAATATTGCTCTTCAACTAGCGGATAAATGCTATCTATTAAATTTGTCAAAACAGTAAATTGTATCTTATTTTAAATATTTAGCTCAATTACCTTAAGTAATCTGTAACGAGTATCAGTTAAAATGGTCTAAATTCCATTTCAGACAGAATTGTGCACATTCAAATGACCTATGTTGACGCATAAAGGTAATTAGCAATCAACGTTATTTTTATTGAGTGACACTCAAAAGGTTATATCACTCGTTATCTTTTTCATTTCCATTCTCGAGCCTTCATTGAAATTCCTAGCCCATCTCCCTTAACCCTCCGATTTTTGTTTTGAGCATGGTGGGCCTAAAGAAGATAAACCCGAATTTCTAATTGTGAATAACCTTATACAATGACGCGTTTAATTTTAGTGCCCGATATGTATTCATGTTAAGTGGAATTCAGAAGAGATAACTTGTTTGTGGTAAAGCACACCGAATTTAGATTTTAAGGCTACATGCGTTTTGTGATCTTTTGCTCGTAAAAATTAGTAGCTACTTTAGTAAAGTCATTAATTTTTCCCTAAAAATTACTCAGAGAATCGCTAATTGGAATATGATCACTTTTCTGCCAGGAGTGATTTTATTAAAGTCTTTTGACTTACGGACTGAGAGATTTATACTGTTTTTTGATCTGATTTTGTTCAATTTGCAGTTAAAACGAACAAAACTTGGCATTTAATAGCATTTTATCCGTTTCCATTGGTGTTCTTTGTCGGTACACTTTTTCTTGGACGCGTAGATGTGGGTATATGTGAAATAATACCCATTCTACTGTTTGTTTTTCGTTGTATCTTGTATTTGATATTTTTGAGCACGGCTCTAGATAAATACATGTATCTATTTTTTCTGTGAGAAAATGGAGCGGTCATATTGACATTTGTTTAAATACTCTTCTCAGGCGTTGTTAAAACGATCTGATTGTGTTTTTACAATACCAGGGACGCATTTATTCATCATTTTTC
Organism: Hetaerina americana; assembly: GCF_022747635.1. Taxonomy (NCBI): domain Eukaryota; kingdom Metazoa; phylum Arthropoda; class Insecta; order Odonata; family Calopterygidae; genus Hetaerina; species Hetaerina americana. The sequence continues at coordinate 58,799,566 of NW_027287538.1, forward strand.
TCGGTGTGAGATGATATTCTAAGCGTCATAATGCTGGTGATAGATTTAACTTGTTATTATTGGACCTTTTGGAAGTAATCGTTCACTTGCTTAAGGTATTTGCGAAATAACAAAATGCCAAAATAAAGGAATTAAAGTCATTCTCTTGATTTAATTTGTTAAGTGCCGAACATATTCACTCCAACTTATATTACAACTATTTGCTCTCCATGCATGTGTCAAGCTTAGTTAGTCCCAGAATTTGACCAAGTTTATCCCATTTCTCAGTACATACCTGCCATCACCATCCCTTCTACTCCTTGACCAATATGTCCACTCTCAACTACTTACTCTAATGCCTTCCCTCTCCACCTCTAGGTTCCCTAATGGTCCAATTATTTAAATCCACTTCAAATCTCAAGAATATTTTCACTTTCACATGTGTCCCATCTCAAGTCCACTCTGTATCTCCTGTTTCCATTTCACTTTGCTAATCACTCCCTTCTATTTTAAGTCGTCGGCAAAATGTAATGAGGTCACAAGTAGTAATTTAAAAACGCATGAGTATTTCCAGCAAAAAGATACCATATTTGATCGTTATTTCATTTTGAGACAATGAGAACTCAATGAATCATATTTTACTGCAAATTTCTTTGAATAACTAAAACTCGTATGATATATGTGTGCTTAAAAATAATTTAAAAAATAAAACTAAGGGAAATTGTAAGAGATCTATCTAAATTGAACACGCATTGCTTAATTCATTGTGTTATTTCTCGGATAAATGGAACGAAAATGGAGGAAATATACCATTACCGATCTTTAAATACTGGATTATTTAGAAATTACTCTTTGTGCGACATAAATCCAGTTCCTCAAGATGATAATTCTTGTAACATTGAAAGTATATTCTTGATGAATTTTACGCATGTAGAATCATGTCGCTACTCATCCTCATTTTGGCTTTTCTTAATTTACCAACCAAGAATTACTTCTTCCTTAAGCTTCAAAGATGCTCAAAAACTGTGATTATTAGGTTTGAGATTCACATTAGCATTCGGCCTTCTCCTCACAGCATTTTCCAGGGACATTAACTTTCGGTGGGATTGACTCTCTTTTCCGAGTGGCCCAGTGCAAAACTCCAGAGATCTGCATTCCGTAGTCAGAGCGCGGGTCTTTTTTTTACGCTATCTCATGACGCCCACAGCTCACTTTATAGCCACGTTCATCCCTCCTTATGTTTCCATTCTCTCCTTCGCCCTTCTTCCCCGTGTTGTTTCTTTTCTCCAAAACAAGGCATTCATCCCTTCTCCACTTAACCAAGCCTCTCCCTTACCTCCCCCAAGTCCTACACTTCATCCCTCTCCCTAAAGCCTTGCTTGCACCCTCCGTCGTCATCCTGCCCGCACTCCTACACTCTGCTTCCAAACCTTGCCTTCGCACTCCGCACGCCTTTCCCACCCTTTTCACCCTCCGCCCATCCACACCCATCGCGCCACTAAGCCCCTTCCCACCTCTCCAGCGCCCCATTCCCAATTCCCCTCCTCATCCACCCCCTCAGGGCCGTCCTGCGTCTAAAACTCTCCCTTAAGGAGGAAACTGCTTCCTTAAACCCCTTCTAGATCTACTTATCTTTCCCCCGACCCACCCCATTCCGTCCTCCCACTGCGTATCTCCCTAATGCCCCATTCCTCTCCACACTTCCCTCACACAGCAACCCAACCCCTCATCTCCCTAATACGTACCTGCAACTCCCCTCCTCTCCTCTTTCTTCAACGTCTTTCACTGGACTCGATCCCTTACTTTTAAATATCCCTCCTGCACGCCCCATTCCTTGGCCGTTTCTATCTTATCTTCTGCTCCCTTATGCTCGTCCCATCTCTCCCATCGCCTCTCTCTCTCTCCCTTTATTTTCTCGTCCACATTTCTTCGCAGAATTCTAACCCTGAAAGAATCGTAATAGGAGAAGCGTTATAGCCCTAAGAACCCTGGCGTAGCGATGACCTTCCTTGTAGCCCTAATGTGTCTTTTCGTTCTCACTGCATTCCTTGATTTTAATTTTTCCCCATTAGTGAATAAGATTTATCGTTGTAAAGCTCTAAGGAATGGCGCATGTCTCAAGATAGTCGAGAATGATAAATAAGAAAGCATTCTGCCATGAAAGTTTAAAGTTAAATAAAATAATATTCAACGAATAGATTCAATTAATAGGAGATGTTTTGGAATGGCTCATAAAGAATTTTTCTTATTTATCACCGAGATCAGCAAATATTGATAAGAGAGTATGAAGAATCTACTCTATTTAATATTTTGTGAAATGCATCTGGGTGTTATGCTATTTGCATTATTACGAAAATAAATTAAAGACTCCTTCGCATATAGGCCGATGATTTTTTTAATTTAAAATAAATGTCAGGGAACGAATTATTAAATGCGTTTTGTTTTTAAATAATAATATTGTCAGATTGGAGGAATCAAAGATTTTTAAAAATATTATTTACACGTGTGTAAAAATTAATATTGAACAGAATTTTAAATTTATTTTTGGTTGTTTCAGAAACAATTGGTGTACTGATCTTAATGTAAAGGCAAGAGAAATTTTATGGGAAGAAATACTTTAACTCACTTTGGAGTCAAGTTACCCCAAAACGGCAAATTCATTTTTAAGTGACTTCTACGATCAGCTTTATAATGGTGTGAGGTTTAGTCGCTTTCTGATTGGCTTTCTTGGGTAATAGTGAAAAGGATTGTGCTACCATTAATATTATGGAAATTACCGATAATATAGTACATATGTGCACGTAAATGCTCCATAATATAATGAATGTAATTATGTTTGGAGCACATTCATTATAATTCATAGATAATGTATTTTCATTCAATTACGGTAATATTTTTATCGTATTGTAAAAAGTACGAAATTTATGTTAGGTTTAGAACGAGAAACACAACGAAAATTGCTTTTGCGTCATTACTCTAAACACCTGCACGCGGGTATGCAGTAAGCAGTGCGTATCTTAATGTGTTCTCAAAATTTCTGCAGCCTTGGAAATTTACTTCCAATCGGCTCCCTCTTCTATTTGACCCCCTTTTCCACCCGACCCCCTGCTCCTCATATACTCTCCAGGCCTTTCATATCGTCTTATCATTGGTCGGTGTGCTTTCCAACCAGCGTAGTTATCGCCGCACCCGTGACCTCCACGTTCCTCTCTCTCTCTGTCGCTCTTCCAAGAACTACGCGCTCCTTTTCATCCTTATATCGCCTTGGATCTCTCTCTATAAACACCTCTCCCTCCCCCTTCATTTCTCTCCCCATTTCAACGGAGAGGAGGACTCATTTCCTTAATTGTATGCTAACGGTATTCCGCAGAGCGCAGGCCCCTTAAAGGCTTCATGAAGATTTACAAGACACCGCCACAGAGGAGGAGGAAAAAGAAGGAAGGGGACGCCTGCGACGACGTTCTAAGGGAGGAGATGCCCCTGGAACTGAACGTGGCGGAACAGGGCCTCCACCACCACCACCACCTACCTTCCAAAGACGCGCAGCAGATAAGCGGGGTAAGTTCGAGAGTTCTGATCTTCTAGTCTAGCGCTAGTTGGCCCGCTCGTTTTGTTTGCTCAACTGCTTGCATGCATGCATGTTTATTTTTGCCTTTTGACACGCTTGCTCGCACAATATCGCACGCCTGCTTTTTCTCACGCTTGCTTGTGTTCTCCATGGAATACTCTTCCAACAATGTCGGTCATTGTCCTGCGTAAGGGTTTGGAAACAATACTTGGAGATTTGAAGAATTTTGGGATGCATTGGGTTGCTCAATTGATTTTTTTAAATTATTATATTAAAACCTGCAACTATATGGAGTTACGTTTGGTATTGAGAAAAACCTGGTGCAATTTTCCGTCGGCCTGGAAATGTTCTTGAAAAATTTTCCAACCTATATTGGAAAACTAAAATATGAATGTGATTGTGATAACCTCCTGTAATAATTCTTGCTCGGGCTTGAACTCTCATGGGGATTGTGGAGAACGTTTTTAATATTTATGTTTCTATGTGTGGGTGTTCATTTTTTTAATCATATTCGTGCAAAGATTGTTAGCATGAATTGGATAAATGCCAAACTGTCGACGTCCGAGTGTTTTTTCTCTCACGCTGTACAAGAAGTTTAAAAGTATTAGCTGATACACTTTTTGTAGTAATTTCTATTTTTTTCCAAAATTTTGACGGTAAAAGATCGTTCAATCGTCCCATCATATTTACTATCCAAATTTCATCGGTTTGTAGCTTACAAATTTAAGAACCATCATAAAAATATAAAAAATTGAACTGGTAAATTTTTGGCGATGGGTTCACAATGCCATGCATCCAGCTTCGACTGCATGTCTTTAAAATATGTGCGCAAGATTGGCTAACGGGGGCGTGGTTATATGGTGTAAAAATATGATTTAGGCGCTGAAATATGGAATACATCCTTTTTTATCAAATGTTGCGATTTCAAATTGTATTTTTGTATTGTTTATCAAAAAGAAGTTTTTATCTTGTGATTGTCAGGGGTCAATAGAGTCCCACGACTTGTGAATTGGTATTATGCATACATTTCCTTGCGATATTCAAATAGACTTGGTTAAATCCGTTCTCATTGAGGTGGCAATATGTTATTTCACATTCTACTGTAACCAGTAAGGATGACAAAACATCGTAATAGATGGGAGTAAGAGAAGTAAAAAACTTGACATTGATAAAAGAGATTTCCAAATATATGTAGGAATTGCAGCTACGCTTCAAAAATTAATGACGTTCCCTTATGATTAATAGAATTACAATGATATCAATGAGAGAATATGCCTTGTGCATCTGCTGCTGGCATGAGCCCCGCATTAATTTTTTTAATTTTATTTCATTGCGTTCAAACTCCATTTTTCGAGGAAATATACGATACGCGCTTCGCGTGACTTTAAAAGAAATTGTCATTTGCAAACAGACATTAAATATGATGTGGCTTGTTCATCTAGAATGCCGAACGTTGTTTCGGAATTTCTTGACGCCCAGGACGTAGAAGACAAAAACATTCATTACCTGCTTTCTCATGCTGCGAAGCCACAGCTTTGTATACGTTGGGTATGCATATGAAATACGGTAGTGAATGCGCGACGTGTTTTTCAAGCGTAAAGTAGCAAACATATTGAAAGACTTTTTTCCACAGGCTTTCTTATAAAATTTGAAAATTTATGAAACATTTCATGAAATTTTGCATTATATTTTATAAAAATAAAGTTAGTAGAAAAACACAAAATCTTTCAATATGCATAACACACAATTCCTCGAAGTGAAGCCTAAAACTGTAAAGTATATTCGTGGAGGGACAAGGACCGATTTCTCATTGACAAGTTTCTTTGAAATTATTGTAATAGGACCTGATTAAAGAAATCAATTACTATCGTGTTTTCACTGGCTACATTTAAACGGTATTTAATACAAATTAATGATTTCTTTACAAATAAACATGGTGGTGTGGTACATATACTTGAAGCATCAAATTTTCCAACCAATTTTAGGATATGAGAAAATAGCACAATACTTCTCATGCTTTATTTATGAACTCTATCTGTGGTCATTTAACAGAAGTAAAAATATATTTTTCACAGAGAAGGAAAATTCAAACGAATTTCTATATCCATGTTGTTTGACGTCATTTGATCCCACCAAAAGCCCGTATCAGGGAAGGACAAACAGGAAGAAAAGTAATTTTTTTCTTTTCTTTCACTTATTAGAAACTGTACGTGTTTTTGAGGACGCAAACAGTGATTAATCAAATAGTTTTATTTTGTTGTAATTTCTTCAACAGATATTATTCCAAGAGCTTCCCTTTTAGCATCTAGGCTTTGGTGCCACCAATCAGTTTTCTGCCCATATTATATTGAGGATGAAACCTTACGTTCCACGTTAGGGCGGATAACTAACTGGACACGGTAACCTTAAGGGAATTGACGTAGGGTGACTGCGAAATTCGCCTTGTCAATGTCTATACAGTGATCTGGAGATCACATAAAATACGTACGCAGTAAGTTAGTTACGATCATATAAGGTACCCCCATATCCATAACTATGCCTTTCATCTGACTGGCCTATATAGCAGATTGAAAGAGACGATGTTGATCTTACTCCTCGTCTGTAATGCAGTTGAGGAATGAGCAGAGTTTGCCATGACCATGTTTAAAAAAGTAGATGTATTTAAAAATGTTCCTTGATTAAAACGGCCCTTTCCAACCACCCTCAGCGACTGTTTCAGGTTAATGTTTGTTAAATTTACTGGTAACCGCATTCTCTTATTTTTTTCCATTGAGCACGATAAAATTTAACTATCGTCAATTCCACAGAAGTCCTTAATTTCCAACATTCGATGAACTCGAAGATTTCAGTTATTTGATGATTCCTCTGTGTCGATGAGTTCGATTATTCGATGGCCCAGATAACTGCATGAATTGAGTGCATTAGAGGTTTTATTCCTCTAATCGGCATCTCATCATTTTTTTATAGCCGAACGGCCGTTTATATTGGATGGAAATTTTCTCCATTTATCTGGGTTATTTATAAAAATGGTATCATTTCTTGTGACTAAGTACCCAACCAAATTTTTCCCTTTATATTGGAAATTCTGCACGTTTAGGGAGCGACGGAGAATCATTTCTCTCCCCCCACCCTACTGCTTTCCTCGACTATTCCTCCTCCCTCACTCAGTCCTCTGGAAATCGACGGCGGCGTAGCAGTGCGGTAATCGAACGGCTTCGTCCCGTTCTCCCTCATCCCCCTCTCGTGGTGGAGGGCCGTTTTGTCTTCCTCATCTCCGCCCGATGTCAATTCGACGGAGGTCTTTAAGCGAAGACGTCGTTGGAAAGGATCGGCTCCCGGAATGGAGTGCAGATCGTCCTAAGAGATAAGTCCGAAATAGTGGAAGGGGAGGGAAAGGGGTGTGCGTTTGCCATCATCACCATTCGCTGCGTCTCCAACAAATTTGGGTAAATTTCCGGCAGCGGGCACTGCAGTAGTTTCTCCGCGGCCATTAGGAATTCGTGGGCGACCGTAAACAACTCGCATTTGGTTCGACAAAATCAATTGAATAATCAAGTTTGTCATTCCAACATACCAGGAGAGATATCTCTAGGGGGATATATGATACAGGACGTCCTCATAAATTCATAGCAATAATCAAATCGCTGCCGTATCTTGTTTTCTCATTTTTTACGATTTACTCTCAAGTTTTGTTATTCACTCATTCTCCGCATGAAAGTAATAGTAGGTAGGATCGCTTTTTTTGCAATTTCATCGCAACAATTCATCCCTGCCCGTCCACGTTCATACCCTTCGTATGCGCTGAGTGAATTCACAGTCATTATAATATATAAAACAAAAGTACTGCACTGTGTATGGAAAATTTTGTATTCCATTGAGAATGTTTATATAAACAGTATCACGATAAATTTCTTACACTTCTATATTTTTCTCAAATTCAAATCAAGGAGCCGCGTAAAAACAATATCCTGCTGAGGAATTAATATCATGAGGGTATTAATCTCCTCTAGAAAATTGTGACAAATCTTTTTTAAACGGAATTATTCATACCTCTCTTTCTATTCCAAGGTGGTAGGTGGCGCTACTTTTATTAACATACTAGTACCTACGTTACTTTTTTGTTGCTGGGTTATGATGAATACTAAAAAGCTTGATGAAATAAATAGGTGAGTGATGAAACTAATTATGCCCGTGAAAATTAGTCAACTATTGTTAAAATAAAGCGTAATACTATATAGAATGATTACCAATCTTAGTTTTGAATATTCTCTTGATTTTTTACTCTAAATTTGATCAAATAACGTAGGTGAAATTATTCTATAAATTTACAAAAGACTCAAGTGCGATTCCGAAAAACTTCCAAGATGGAGTGCCTATGAAAAACAAGAAAATTGGACTACCATTCCTACTCAAGTATAAATTCTGGTTTTAAAATTCTGAGGTCGTTCGTTATTATATAATCATTTCGGTAAATAATAATGATGTAGGCAGGGTAAACACTAGTTATTAAAATTTGCATACTGTTGTTTTCCTTTTTGCCCTTGTGGTGATTAATATTCGATACACAAGTAAGCTCAGAAACTAAGTTTCCATAATCTCTTTCTAGTATTTTATCCTGAGACTTCCCCTGTAATTCTACCCCTCCGTACTGCCTTCTGTTATGGTCCCCAATAAGCTATCATGCCCCAGGATTTTCACAATGAAAATCCCTCTCCTGCAAAGTGCCCTCCATAGGCCTCTTTTCCACCTCTGGATTTACTATTTCATTTGTTATTCTGCCGATACATTTTAAAATTCGTCTTCAACACTAAATTCCCATCACCTCCAATCTTTTTCTCTGCTGCTCTATCGTCGAAGTCTTACATATTTGGAGAAGTATATTCCATATATAACGTTTAACGTATCGCTTCCTTCTCATTTAATTAGTAAAATTTGCCGTAGTTAATTGTTTCTTTTGATAAAAATCTTCCTTTGCCATTCCTAATCTCTTACCCTCTTGCTTCTTCCATCACTAGTGATAAAGCTTCCTAAATAGGAAACTCAGGCACTCCTCCCAATATGTTTTCCAAAATCCTAATTAAATATAATCTTGTTTACTTCCACTGCCGGCCATTACCTTAGATTTAATCTTGTTTAACATAAGGTGGTACTTTTTCTTTCCCATGATCCACAAGGATTAGCATACGTCTCAGGTCTTCTTTGTTTCCTTGATCTCGTTACCTGCCTTCCCAATCTACAAATCAAATATCATGAGCGAACCACACTTACTTTTTTATTTATTTCCGCTTCTTTCCAGCTTTCACCACATCTAATCAGTGCCGTCCGCTCTCTTTATAGAGCTTATATTAATCATTTTTCGTTGCACTTTATTCCATATTTCTTATGGTATTGTCAAATTCCAGTACACGTTCTCGATAGCTTTCTCCAGAGCAAAAAATACGATTTAAGTCGGTTGATCTCTCTGTGTTCATTTCTCTACGGTGAGTCGAACAGCAAGAATGGCTTCTCTCGGTCTATGTTTCTTCTAAATGCGAATTGGTCCTTATTTGATCACTCTTCTCCATTCTTCGGTAGATTATTGTTGCCCGATTATCTTTCATGCATGGGTCGTCAGAAAGAGTTCTCTGCAGTTTTCACATTTTTCAGTTTTCCTTTTGAGCAATAGGGATAGGTTTATTTAACCTGTAATATCGCATGTACCGTTTATCGGCCGCTTAGTATCTTAATTTTCAAGAGCTATTAAAATCCTATGCACAGGTCGACAATTTATGAAAAATACTGAGTTTATGGAGAAAGAAAAACATTTTACCAATATTTTGATAAGATTTCATTTATTTTGCATTTGTACAGCAAATTTCACCGTTTTAAAAATGTTATCAGCCTCTGATAATAATCTTTTGAAATGGCCTGCAGAATCTTTGATACAACCCTTTGAAAATCTTGAAGTCAACACACGAGCGTCCTTTTAATACTGTATTTATATTTAGAAACAAAAAATAATCACTAAGGAACAGTACAGGAGCTTAGAATAGAATATTTTCCACACAAGATTATTTTTCAAAAAAACATATTGCACATTTCTTGCAAACGGTTGCACATTGAGCTGGTGCATCACCGAGCAGAAATAAACATAAAACCTGCGATGACTGTTAGACCGTGAAATGAAAGTCAGTGAAATTTTAAATATCTAGTACATGCTTTGCCTCATAGATGGCGTTTCTATCTTTATCGGAGCAAGGGCATGGATAGTAGCTATCCTTGCTCTTTTCTTGAAATAAAATTAGCCTCAATGTATAACTGTCGTACTATGTAAACCTATATGATCAGCTATACAACGTCATTATAAGAACTAGCTAATTAAAAACTTTATTATGAATAGATCCTGCCATGGTTCGAAAGAAAAGGGGTCAGAAAATATTTGTTCAGAAATGATGTTTGCTAAAGATATATACGCTAAAATCAGTGAAAATTCTTCCAAGGTTAACTGTTCAAAATGATAACCCTATAAATGGCTGCATTTTTATTGTTATAATTTAAGTAATTAATTATGAAATACACTTCCTTTTATTCATGCTCCTATTTTATATTTTCGAAATTTGATTTTCCCATCAGTGTTTGATGCTTTATCAAATGAAAACTGAAACGCTCTTATCTATAAAATTTCATAACATGTCTTAATCGCTACAACTTTCGTCCATAATCCAGCTACATACTTTTACCCACTTCTTAATGTTCATTTACCAATTGTTCACCGCTGAGGAAGATTATACCGTTTGGTAGGTTGCGAAATAATTTTAGCTAAAATTAATATATGGAAAGTTCTACGTGGTAAATCAATGCTTAAATTAAAAATATTACTTCATAACTGAACGCAATTTTTTCATACCATTTACAAATCAAACCTTTGTGTGTCTCCAGGTAAAAAAAGAGTTCAGAAATGCGTGAAATCTTGGACATTCTCTTTTTTTCCTGTCAACTTCGATATGCTTAGAGTATTGAATATGTATTGTGCCCATCTGCAAACGGCTCTATGTTGGGTCTCTCGCAAACCAGAACTATTTCAGAGAATTTTTCAGTCCTTTGAAAAATATTTTCAGGTTACAGGAAAAAAATTTGAAAAATATAATCTTTTTAGTACGTAAAAGCATTAAGTATAATCTCCGTGCCAAATATGTAATGGTTTTTCTCACAGGGAAGGATATATGGAAATATGTGCTCATGAAATTTGGCAAGCTATTTCACGTTATCAAAGTGTTGCGATGAAATATTTGAAAGTACCGTATGAGAACACGGTATGATAATTTTTGCGTTGCACGAAATGGGCCTATGTCATACCTATTCGCACGCCCTTATTCACACGCATAGATGAAGGAAAGAGGAGAATTTCATATTCACCAAAATTATTAATGCAAGCAATAAAAGAGTACTGATGTAAATCACCGGAATTTATCCTGTTAATACGTCGAGGAAAAACCGAGAAGTAATTAGATAATTCCCAATTTGAAGACCATGCGTATGAAATCACGGCTCCTTTAACCTTCTGTTTACCTTATCGTACTAAGACGACCCCGATATATGGTGAAAACCCAGATGTGATACGGAATTATATAAGGTTTCACTGTTATGAGAGGCGACTGAGGTTTCCTTCGTTTTAGGAAATTACATTGTAAGACCGAATAGGGTCCCCACGAACACCGTCTTGAGATAAAGTCGAGAGGAAAGTTCCCGCTACATTCACTTCTTCGGAGAAATACGATTCAATGCCGTTCCCTTACAGTCAGGAATCCATAATATTTATCCTAATAGTGACGTGTTATTTGTTCGGGATGAAAGTCTAATTTTTCCGAAGAGCAAATAAGAAATGAGGACACGTTTTTCGTTTGGAAAATATCGCCATGTTTTTTTTTTACTATTAATAAACTCAACCTTGATTTTTATGGAATATTTAATTTTCAAACGTGTTCTCGACTGTATATCATGATAAATACTTCCAGTGGTGAAACTTTTCCAAAGCCATACCAAGTCATAACCAGTAGCCTAATCTCTTTTCTGTCTATGCTGAATGTTCATGTGTCATTCTATTTTTGAGTCTAGTGTCGAGGACATTTCATTATTACCTTAACCCTAGTTCGCCTTCATGAAGTTTTTGAGTCGACGATATCCAAATTAGAGGACTGGGTGCAAGTTTCTTCAAATGAGGGGACTACACTTTTCTTTAAAATTAAAATAATTCTTCATCAGTTGCCACCTTATGATAGTAATGGAGAGATATAGCAGTAATAGTACTGAATATGGTCCTTGTTTAAGCCCTGATCAGCGGGCGTGATATTATGCTGCGTAGAAGGCACGCGAAAAGCTTCGATTACGATATTTTATTCGGTAACGTTGAGACAGAAATCTTTACTTGCGCAAACTGATTTCGAATTTTTCTATTATATTTTGGGTGTTTTATTGAACAGATGAACTTCTCTCGATCACCAGATTTATCAAATGTTTAAACATAAATAAATAAATGTACGTATAAATAAAATATGTACATAAGTGTGTATGTGTGTGTATATATATATATATATATATATATATATATATATATATATATATATATATATATATACATATATATATATATACATATATATATATACATATACTCATTTATATAGAAACAGATATAAGGAAAAGGGATAGGAACACACATAAAGGACGAACACAGGAGAGGTGGGGAAGGTGGAATCCAGCAGATCACGAA